>NC_086451.1:192567497-192569997 GCF_028390025.1 Pseudophryne corroboree
CCGGGCTGCGGAAGCCGGCGAGATCCCTGGCTGTTCTTCTCTTCCATCCATCCGTCCGTTATTTCATTTGCTGTCTGTATGTACGGAGCCCGGGCCGCGGAAGCCGGAGGGAGCCCGGGCTGCGGAGGCCGGCTGGAGCCCGGGTTGCGGAAGCCGGCGAGAGCCCGGGCTGCGGAAGCCGGCGAGATCCCTGGCTGTTCTTCTCTTCCATCCATCCGTCCGTTATTTCATTTGCTGTCTGTATGTACGGAGCCCGGGCCGCGGAAGCCGGAGGGAGCCCGGGCTGCGGAAGCCGGCTGGAGCCCGGGTTGCGGAAGCCGGCGAGAGCCCGGGCTGCGGAAGCCGGCGAGATCCCTGGCTGTTCTTCTCTTCCATCCATCCGTCCGTTATTTCATTTGCTGTCTGTATGTACGGAGCCCGGGCCGCGGAAGCCGGAGGGAGCCCGGGCTGCGGAAGCCGGCGAGAGCCCGGGCTGTTCTTCTTTTTTTTTTTCCCTTTCATTTATTTCCCCCCACCAGGGTGCGCCGACGAGGGGAGACGCCTCCCCGCCGCCGCCGTACCGGACACATCGCAAATTCACAACGGTGGATTATTATTATTATTATTATTATTATTATTATTTTTTACGCGGCCAGCAGGGGGCGCCGCGCGCGCGGACTGGCGCTCGTGAACACTGCATTTAAATCGGTGGTGTGTTTTTGTCTTTTGCCTGGTTTTTTTTTAATCTCAATCGTGTATTACCTCGGCTGGCCAGCGGGGGGCGCCGCGGCGGGGACACGGGCGGACCGGGTACATTTCATCTGTTTGGGGCGAGTGCTTTTTTGAAATTTTTTTTTATCTTTTAGTCTCGTTCCGTTCTTCCCTTCAACTGGCCTGCGGGGGGAGCCGTGCGCGCGGACCGGCGTCCACCCCTGGCCGCTCCGGGACTTTGCATTCAAATGGGTGGGGTGTTTTTCATTTTTTTGCCCTTTTTTTTTCCACTCCCCCCCTCTCAATCGTGTATTACCTCGGCTGGCCAGCGGGGGGCGCCGCGGCGGGGACACGGGCGGACCGGGTACATTTCATCTGTTTGGGGCGAGTGCTTTTTTGAAATTTTTTTTTATCTTTTAGTCTCGTTCCGTTCTTCCCTTCAACTGGCCTGCGGGGGGCGCCGTGCGCGCGGACCGGCGTCCACCCCTGGCCGCTCCGGGACTTTGCATTCAAACGGGTGGGGTGTTTTTCATTTTTTGCCCCTTTTTTTCACTCCCCCCCCTCTCAATCGTGTATTACCTCGGCTGGCCAGCGGGGGGCGCCGCGGCGGGGACACGGGGGAGGGTTCATCCGGGCGGACCGGGTACCTTTCGTCTGTTTGGGGCGAGTGCTTTTTTGAAATTTTTTTCATTTTATTTTTGTCATCCCTTCGACCGGCCAGCGGGGGGCGCCGCGCGCGCGGACCGTCGGGGCCCGGGGCCCTGCGTCCCACTTACTTTCGCCCGACGGGAATCGTTTCTTTTGTTTTTATCCGAGAGGACACACGGAATCTGCACCCCCCGCAGTGGCGTCAGGCGGCCACCGGGGGGCGCCGCGGCGGGGATCGGGGGGGTCGCCCGGGAGCCGCCTGCCCGTCCGCTGGGCCAAGGGGGCCGGGGCGGGTCACGCGCCGCCGCCCCCCCCCGATCGTCTCGCTCCGAGCCGCCTCTGGCCACCGGGGGGCGCCGTCGGGTGGCGCGGGGGCGCCCCCGCCGCCCGCCGCCTCCCCCCGCACGCGTCGGGCCTCCCCCCGGGCCCCCGCGGGCCGGGGGACGCGGCCGGCGAGCGTCGGACTCCAGCGCGGAAGTGTCGCGGATGAGTGCGGACCGGGGCGCCCGCGGCCCAGCGGCACTTCCAGGGGCTCGGGGAGGAGATGGTTGAAGCCTGGGTGAAGCGCGCCCTCGGCCGTCCGTGTCGCTACCCGCCGGAGAACACCTCCGCCGGATCAGTAGGTACCAACGAGGCGAGCGAGAGAGCCGGGACTCTGTCCGGGGCCGAAAAGCCTGTTTCCCTGGAGCTTTTGCGAAAGGACCCGTGACAGAAGATGCGCGGAGCTCAGAGATCAGCATGGGCAGGGCCTTCTTGCATCCGATTTTGCCCAGGCAGGGCTCCAGGAACCGGGTTACAAAAAGCAAAAAGCCCTGGAGCTCAAACGAAAGGTTTAGTGACAAGATAGCCGTGGAGCTCCGATAACAGCATGGCAGGACCAGGATGGGGCCTATAAAGGGTCCACGGCGGGCATCCGTTGGAGCCCGACGTACGGGCCGGGCACGTCTCCTTCTCCCCCGGAGGCAGCGCCCCCCAGCGGGCCAAATCGGGTACTGCAATTTGTGGAAGTTTCGCAGATGAGTGCGGACCGGGGCGCCCGCGGCCCAGCTGCACTTCCAGGGGCTCGGGGAGGAGATGGTTGAAGCCTGGGTGAAGCGCGCCCTCGGCCGTCCGTGTCGCTACCCGCCGGAGAACACCTCCGCCGGATCAGTAGGTACCAACG
>NC_086451.1:193474997-193562497 GCF_028390025.1 Pseudophryne corroboree
CCCCAGCGTCATGCTGAGGACTTGGCAGAAGCGGGGGAGGGCTTCTGTTCCTGGGAAGAGGCTGCCTGCTGCAGTCTTTTTCCCCTTCCTCTGCCCCGGGGCAGATATGAGTGGCCTTTTGCCCGCTTGCCCTTATGGGGACGAAAGGATTGAGCCTGAAAAGACGGTGTCTTTTTCTGCTGAGAGGTGACCTGGGGTAAAAAGGTGGATTTCCCAGCCGTTGCCGTGGCCACCAGGTCCGATAGACCGACCCCAAATAACTCCTCCCCTTTATACGGCAATACTTCCATATGCCGTTTGGAATCCGCATCACCTGACCACTGTCGCGTCCATAACCCTCTTCTGGAAGAAATGGACAGCGCACTTACTCTTGATGCCAGAGTGCAAATATCCCTCTGTGCATCTCGCATATATAGAAATGCATCCTTTAAATGCTCTATAGTCAATAATATACTGTCCTTGTCCAGGGTATCAATATTTTCAGTCAGGGAATCCGACCAAGCCACCCCAGCACTGCACATCCAGGCTGAGGCGATTGCTGGTCTCAGTATAACACCAGTATGTGTGTATATACTTTTTAGGATATTTTCCAGCTTCCTATCAGCTGGCTCCTTGAGGGCGGCCGTATCCGGAGACGGTAGTGCCACCTGTTTAGACAAGCGTGTGAGCGCCTTATCTACCCTAGGGGGTGTTTCCCAACGCGCCCTAACCTCTGGCGGGAAAGGGTATAATGCCAATAATTTTTTTAGAAATTACCAGTTTTTTATCGGGGGAAACCCACGCTTCATCACACACCTCATTTAATTCATCTGATTCAGGAAAAACTACGGGTAGTTTTTTCACACCCCACATAATACCCTTTTTTGTGGTACTTGTAGTATCAGATGGCCCTACTGGAAAATACGTTTGTTTCCTCACCGTCGACACTGGAGTCAGTGTCCGTGTCTGGGTCTGTGTCGACCATCTGAGGTAACGGGCGCTTTAGAGCCCCTGACGGTGTTTGAGACGCCTGGACAGGTATTAACTGTTTTTCCGGCTGTCTCATGTCGTCAACAGTCTTTTGTAAAGTGCTGACGCTATCACGTAATTCCTTCCATACGACCATCCAGTCAGGTGTCGACTCCCTAGGGGGTGACATCACTATTACAGGCAATTGCTCCGCCTCCATACCATTTTCCTCCTCATACATGTCGACACAACGTACCGACACACAGCACACACACAGGGAATGCTCTGATAGAGGACAGGACCCCACTAGCCCTTTGGGGAGACAGAGGGAGAGTTTGCCAGCACACACCAGAGCGCTATATATATACAGGGATGACCTTATATAAGTGTTTTTCCCTTATATAGCTGCTGTATTATTAATCTGCCAAATTAGTGCCCCCCCTCTCTTGTTTTACCCTGTTTCTGTAGTGCAGGACTGCAGGGGAGAGCCAGGGAGCTTCCCTCCAACGGAGCTGTGAGGGAAAATGGCGCTTGTGTGCTGAGGAGATAGGCTCCGCCCCCTTCTCGGCGGCCTTTCTCCCGCTTTTTTAAGGAAAAACTGTCAGGGGTTAAATGCATCCATATAGCCCAGGAGCTATATGTGATGTATTTTTAGCCATCTAAGGTATTTTTATTGCGTCTCAGGGCGCCCCCCCCCAGCGCCCTGCACCCTCAGTGACCGGAGTGTGAAGTGTGCTGAGAGCAATGGCGCACAGCTGCGGTGCTGTGCGCTACCTTATTGAAGACAGGACGTCTTCTGCCGCCGATTTCCCGGACCTCTTCAGTCTTCTGGCTCTGTAAGGGGGCCGGCGGCGCGGCTCTGGGACCCATCCATGGCTGGGCCTGTGATCGTCCCTCTGGAGCTAATGTCCAGTAGCCTAAGAAGCCCAATCCACTCTGCACGCAGGTGAGTTCGCTTCTTCTCCCCTTAGTCCCTCGGTGCAGTGAGCCTGTTGCCAGCAGGTCTCACTGAAAATAAAAAACCTAAAACTAAACTTTTCACTAAGCAGCTCAGGAGAGCCACCTAGTGTGCACCCTTCTCGTTCGGGCACAAAAATCTAACTGAGGCTTGGAGGAGGGTCATAGGGGGAGGAGCCAGTGCACACCAGGTAGTCCTAAAGCTTTTACTTTTGTGCCCAGTCTCCTGCGGAGCCGCTATTCCCCATGGTCCTTACGGAGTCCCCAGCATCCACTTAGGACGTTAGAGAAAGGATATTATACTTATTAGGGAGGCCAATTCTGGGCCGTTTTGTCAATCCCGGTTATTGGGATTGAAATAAAATTTCAATTCCTGGGATCCTGGGATTGTACTGTCCTCCTTTAATTTATGTATGTGGGGGAGGAAGTCGGGGGGTTACAAGTTAAAATAAGAATTTACTTACCGATAATTCTATTTCTCATAGTCCGTAGTGGATGCTGGGAACTCCGTAAGGACCATGGGGAATAGCGGCTCCGCAGGAGACTGGGCACAAAAGTAAAAGCTTTCTGACTAGCTGGTGTGCACTGGCTCCTCCCCCTATGACCCTCCTCCAAGCCTCAGTTAGGATACTGTGCCCGGACGAGCGTACATAATAAGGAAGGATCTTGAATCCCGGGTAAGACTCATACCAGCCACACCAATCACACCGTACAACTTGTGATCTGAACCCAGTTAACAGTATGATAAACGTAGGAGCCTCTGAAAAGATGGCTCACAACAATAAACAACCCGATTTTTGTAACAATAACTATATACAAGTATTGCAGACAATCCGCACTTGGGATGGGCGCCCAGCATCCACTACGGACTATGAGAAATAGAATTATCGGTAAGTAAATTCTTATTTTCTCTGACGTCCTAGTGGATGCTGGGAACTCCGTAAGGACCATGGGGATTATACCAAAGCTCCCAAACGGGCGGGAGAGTGCGGATGACTCTGCAGCACCGAATGAGAGAACTCCAGGTCCTCCTCAGCCAGGGTATCAAATTTGTAGAATTTAGCAAACGTGTTTGCCCCTGACCAAGTAGCTGCTCGGCAAAGTTGTAAAGCCGAGACCCCTCGGGCAGCCGCCCAAGATGAGCCCACTTTCCTTGTGGAGTGGGCTTTTACAGATTTTGGCTGTGGCAGGCCTGCCACAGAATGTGCAAGCTGAATTGTACTACAAATCCAACGAGCAATCGTCTGCTTAGAAGCAGGAGCACCCAGCTTGTTGGGTGCATACAGGATAAACAGCGAGTCAGATTTTCTGACTCCAGCCGTCCTGGAAACATATATTTTCAGGGCCCTGACCACGTCCAGCAACTTGGAGTCCTCCAAGTCCCTAGTAGCCGCAGGCACCACAATAGGCTGGTTCATGTGAAATGCTGAAACCACCTTAGGGAGAAATTGAGGGCGAGTCCTCAGTTCTGCCCTGTCTGAATGAAAAATTAGGTAAGGGCTTTTATACGACAAAGCCGCCAATTCTGAGACACGCCTGGCTGAAGCCAGGGCTAACAGCATGACCACTTTCCATGTGAGATATTTCAATTCCACAGTGGTGAGTGGTTCAAACCAATGTGATTTTAGGAGACTCAACACTACATTGAGATCCCAAGGTGCCACTGGAGGCACAAAAGGAGGCTGTATATGCAGTACCCCTTTGACAAACGTCTGAACTTCAGGCACTGAAGCCAGATCTTTTTGGAAGAAGATCGACAGGGCCGAAATTTGAACCTTAATGGACCCTAATTTTAGGCCCATAGATAGTCCTGTTTGCAGGAAATGCAGGAAACGACCCAGTTGAAATTCCTCTGTAGGGGCCTTCTTGGCCTCACACCACGCAACATATTTTCGCCAAATGCGGTGATAATGTTTTGCGGTTACATCCTTCCTGGCCTTGACCAGGGTAGGGATGACTTCATCTGGAATGCCTTTTTCCTTCAGGATCCGGCGTTCAACCTCCATGCCGTCAAACGCAGCCGCGGTAAGTCTTGGAACAGACAAGGTCCCTGCTGGAGCAGGTCCTTCCTTAGAGGTAGAGGCCACGGGTCCTCCGTGAGCATCTCTTGAAGTTCCGGGTACCAAGTCCTTCTTGGCCAATCCGGAGCCACGAGTATAGTTCTTACTCCTCTCCGTTTTATAATTCTCAATACCTTGGGTATGAGAGGCAGAGGAGGGAACACATACACTGACTGGTACACCCACGGTGTTACCAGAGCGTCCACAGCTATTGCCTGAGGGTCCCTTGACCTGGCGCAATACCGGTCTAGTTTTTTGTTGAGGCGGGACGCCATCATGTCCACCTTTGGTTTTTCCCAACGGTTTACAATCACGTGGAAGACTTCTGGATAAAGTCCCCACTCTCCCGGGTGGAGGTCGTGTCTGCTGAGGAAGTCTGCTTCCCAGTTGTCCACTCCCGGAATGAACACTGCTGACAGTGCTATCACATGATTTTCCGCCCAGCGAAGAATCCTTGCAGCTTCTGCCATTGCCCTCCTGCTTCTTGTGCCGCCCTGTCTGTTTACGTGGGCGACTGCCATGATGTTGTCCGATTGGATCAATACCGACTGACCCTGAAGCAGAGGCCTTGCTTGGCTTAGGGCATTGTAAATTGCCCTTAGTTCCAGGATATTTATGTGAAGAGACGTTTCCATGCTTGACCACAAGCCCTGGAAATTTCATCCCTGTGTGACTGCTCCCCAGCCTCTCAGGCTGGCATCCGTGGTCACCAGAATCCAGTCCTGAATGCCGAATCTGCTGCCCTCTAGAAGATGAGCCCTCTGCAACCACCACAGGAGAGACACCCTTGTCCTTGGAGATAGGGTTATCCGCTGATGCATCTGAAGATGCGATCCGGACCATTTGTCCAGCAGATCCCACTGAAAAGTCCTTGCATGGAATCTTCCGAATGGAATTGCTTCGTAAGAAGCCACCATCTTTCCCAGGACTCTTGTGCATTGATGCACTGACACTTGTCCTGGTTTCAGGAGGTTCCTGACTAGCTCGGATAACTCCCTGGCCTTCTCCTCCGGGAGAAACACCTTTTTCTGGACTGTGTCCAGAATCATCCCTAGGAACAGTAGACGTGTTGTTGGAATCAGCTGCGATTTTGGAATATTTAGAATCCACCCGTGCTGACGTAGCACCACCTGAGATAGTGCTACTCCGACCTCTAACTGTTCCCTGGATCTTGCCCTTATCAGGAGATCGTCCAAGTAAGGGATAATTAAGACGCCTTTTCTTCGAAGAAGAATCATCATTTCGGCCATTACCTTGGTAAAGACCCGTGGTGCCGTGGACAATCCAAACGGCAGCGTCTGAAACTGATAATGACAGTTCTGTACCACAAACCTGAGGTACCCTTGGTGAGAAGGGTAGATTGGGACATGGAGATAGGCATCTTTGATGTCCAGAGACACCATATAGTCCCCTTCTTCCAGGTTCGCTATCACTGCTCTGAGTGATTCCATCTTGAATTTGAACCTTTTTATGTAAGTGTTCAATGATTTCAGATTTAAAATCGGTCTCACCGAGCCGTCCGGCTTCGGTACCAAAAACAGCGTGGAATAATACCCCTTTCCCTGTTGTAGGAGGGGTACCTTGATTATCACCTGCTGGGAATACAGCTTGTGAATAGCTTCCAATACTGCCTCCCTGTCGATGGGAGACGTTGGTAGAGCAGACTTCAGGAACCGGAGAGGGGGAGACGTCTCGAATTCCAATTTGTACCCCTGCGATACTTTCTGCAGGATCCAGGGGTCCACTTGCGAGTGAGCCCACTGCGCGTTGAAATTTTTGAGACGGGCCCCCACCGTGCCTGAGTCCGCTTGTAAAGCCCCAGCGTCATGCTGAGGACTTGGCAGAAGCGGGGGAGGGCTTCTGATCCTGGGAAGAGGCTGCCTGTTGCAGTCTTTTTCCCCTTCCTCTGCCCCGGGGCAGAAATGAGTGGCCTTTTGCCCGCTTGCCCTTATGGGGACGAAAGGACTGAGTTTGAAAAGACGGTGTCTTTTTCTGCTGAGAGGTGACCTGGGGTAAAAAGGTGGATTTCCCAGCCGTCGCCGTGGCCACCAGGTCTGACAGACCGACCCCAAATAACTCCTCCCCTTTATACGGCAAAACTTCCATATGCCGTTTGGAATCCGCATCACCTGACCACTGTCGTGTCCATAAACTTCTTCTGGCAGAAATGGACAACGCACTTACTCTTGATACCAGGGTGCAAATATCCCTCTGTGCATCTCGCATATATAGTAATGCATCCTTTAAATGCTCTATAGTCAATAATATACTGTCCCTATCCAGGGTATCAATATTTTCAGTCAGGGAATCCGACCAAGCCACTCCAGCGCTGCACATCCAGGCTGAGGCGATTGCTGGTCGTAGTATAACACCAGTATGTGTGTATATACCTTTTAGGATATTTTCCAGCTTTCTATCAGCTGATTCCTTGAGGGTGGCCGTATCAGGAGACGGTAACGCCACTTGTTTTGATAAGCGTGTGAGCGCCTTATCTACCCTAGGGGGTGTTTCCCAACGCGCCCTAACCTCTGGCGGGAAAGGGTATAATGCCAATAATTTATTAGAAATCAGCAGTTTTTTATCGGGGGAAACCCACGCTTTGTCACACACCTCATTTAATTTATCTGATTCAGGAAAAACTATGGGTAGTTTTTTCACACCCCACATAATACCCCTTTTTGTGGTACTTGTAGTATCAGAAATGTTCAAAGCCTCCTTCATTGCCGTGATCATGTAACGTGTGGCCCTACTGGACATTACGTTTGTCTCGTCACCGTCGACACTGGAGTCAGTATCCGTGTCTGGGTCTGTGTCGACCATCTGAGGTAACGGGCGCTTTAGAGCCCCTGATGGTGTTTGAGACGCCTGGACAGGCACTAACTGATTTGCCGGCTGTCTCATGTCGTCAACAGTTTTTTGCAAAGTGCTGACACTGTCACGTAATTCCTTCCATACTACCATCCAGTCAGGTGTCGACTCCCTAGGGGGTGACATCATTATTACAGGCAATTGCTCCGCCTCCACATCATTTTCCTCCTCATACATGTCGACACAATCGTACCGACACACAGCACACACACAGGGAATGCTCTGATAGAGGACAGGACCCCACGAGCCCTTTGGGGAGACAGAGGGAGAGTTTGCCAGCACACACCAGAGCGCTATATATATGCAGGGATAACCTTATATAAGTGTTTCTCCCTTCTATAGCTGCTGTATATGTATTTTCTGCCAATTAGTGCCCCCCCTCTCTTGTTTTACCCTGATTCTGTAGCAGGACTGCAGGGGAGAGACAGGGAGCCGTCCTTCCAGCGGAGCTGTGAGGGAAAATGGCGCTTGTGTGCTGAGGAGATAGGCTCCGCCCCCTTCACGGCGGCCTTTTCTCCCGCTTTTTTTAGGAAAACTGGCAGGGGTTAAATGCATCCATATAGCCCAGGAGCTATATGTGATGCATTTCTTTAGCCATATAAGGTTTAAAACATGTTTTATTGCGTCTGAGGGCGCTCCCCCCCAGCGCCCTGCACCCTCAGTGACCGGAGTGTGAAGTGTGCTGAGAGCAATGGCGCACAGCTGCAGTGCTGTGCGCTACCTTATTGAAGACAGGAACGTCTTCTGCCGCCGATTTTTCCGGACCTCTTCGCTCTTCTGGCTCTGTAAGGGGGCCGGCGGCGCGGCTCCGGGACCCATCCAGGCTGAACCTGTGATCGTCCCTCTGGAGCTAATGTCCAGTAGCCAAGAAGCCCAATCCACTCTGCATTCAGGTGAGTTCGCTTCTTCTCCCCTTAGTCCCACGATGCAGTGAGCCTGTTGCCAGCAGGTCTCACTGAAAATAAAAAACCTATTTAAAACTTTTACTCTAAGCAGCTCTGGAGAGCTACCTAGATTGTACCCTTCTCGGCCGGGCACAAAAATCTAACTGAGGAGGGTCATAGGGGGAGGAGCCAGTGCACACCAGCTAGTCAGAAAGCTTTTACTTTTGTGCCCAGTCTCCTGCGGAGCCGCTATTCCCCATGGTCCTTACGGAGTTCCCAGCATCCACTAGGACGTCAGAGAAAAATAAATAACATACTCACAAATGAGTAGAGCGGTCCCCAAGGTCCAGAGGGGAGGTAAACGCAGGTGCCTGGTAGTGAGGATCCCTTACTACCCAGCATTAGAAGGCAGCATCTGAGCTGGGTGCTCAGCGCTGCCCAGGAGGGAGACTGCTAGGGGGGAGGAGGTGATGCTGCCCGGCTTCAAAAGGCAGCTTCTTAGCCAGGTGATCAGGGCTGCCCGGGTGAGAGAGACTGCATGGGGGCAAGGAGACATTGCTGCCGGCTTCAGGGGGTGAGAAGGCGATGCTGCCATGTTTCAAAAGGCAGCGTCTGAGCCGAGTGCTCAGCGCTGCCCGGGAACAGTGACTGCAGTGAGGGGGGAAGGAGGCGATGATGCCGCGCTTTTAGTTCAAAAGGCAGCGTTTGAGCCAAGTGCTCATCACTGCCCGTGTAGAGAGGCTGCCGAGGGAAGAGAGGCAGGGAACTGCGCATGCGCAGTGTAATCCCGTAAATCCCGGGATTGGAAGCGCCAATCCCGGGATTCAAATCCCGGTGTTTTTGGGCCAGAATCCCGGGATCCCGCCGATCCCGATCCCGGGATTGGCCTCCCTAATAATTATGTTCTAGGTTTGTGAGTGTCCCCACTATTATAACATGCCGTTATAACTTAGTTTGTTATCTGTTAAAGTGTATAATCCTTAAATGATGGCTCTTACAATTGTATTCTCCTGTAAAATTTGCTGTTAAGGAATGCTATATACAGTATGTTATTACTAAATTAGTTTGTAATCATACCATCTGGGATATAGATCTACTAAATCTTCTCAGTATCCATTTATGGTCCAGGCTTGATATCTACACTTGATCAAGGTAGACTTTTTTCTTTCTATTAGTACGATTAATTATTAATTTTGCCTATAACCCCTTTTAGGCACTTCATCTCTATTAAATCTGTGTTGAAGATTGTGTGCCATGTTCTAAAAGTTCAGTGCTGTTTATTTTTTTTACAGCCTATTGGTATGTATTATTCCCTTTTTATACTTTTGATTGTCAGACTGAATTAAGAGGGGTCTTTCCTCTAATCGTAATTCACTTATTTTCACTTTAGGTCTGATGTAGATTGTAGGCCTAGATACTAGAGACCTCTTTACCCACTAAAGATTTTGTCTAGAGTTTCAATTACTCAGACATGCACTGGTATGTATGTTTGTTACTCATCACCACTCACTTTTCTCAACCTGTTTTCCACGTTGACACTTATCTAATATGTTACTATATCTGCTGATTTTTTTAGATTCATCTGAATCAATACTTTCAGTGGTATTTACACTTTTTTTTCAAGCTACCTTTATCACGTTGTGTTTAAGCAATTGGTATGTATGGCTTTGTTATAGTATATTTATTGTACTGAATATATTTGTATTTCAATTATTCAGTTGTTTCATTTCACCATCCAGATCTAGTGCCCCTGAAGAAGTCCTACGGGACGAAACACGTTGGGTCCTTCATCTGTTTGGCCATTATGGTGTATGTTGAATTTACAGCAACAAAAAAATACGCTTAAACCAATTATCATTCTGAGAAATGGATACTTGAAAATGTGTATTCATATTTTATCAATTTGAAATGAAAATTGTTTTAGTGATAGTGTGAATACATTTTTAAGACCATATTTTAAAGCATTTCCTATAATATGGATGGTTGAGATTAGGATTATCCCCAGCGCCCCCTGATTTTATGTTTTTTAGTGTATATATATATATATATACACACACATATATATATATATATATATATATATATATATATATATACATATATATATGAAAAGGGGAGAGGACAAGTGCCTGATGGTGCAGTAATTTCTCACTTAGTTCAGTGACTTAACAACACTTATATAGGTGATCTGCATACCAGATGATGGGTTTTCTATTGTGCACATCAAACACACTGACTTTGTCCTCCAATCTGTTGTTCACAGCACAAAGGATCTAAAATCAACAAGCATAAAATAAACCCCTCATAGTGCAGTATTAACTTGTTAAATTCAATGGATATTTAGCACCTCAATAGGTATTATGCGTACCAAACAGATGAAATAATCAAGCGTATCATAACGGGTCTTTGTCCTCTAATCTGTTGTTCACAGCACAAAAAGGATCCGTGGCACAGCCATGTGCACGGTCCCCCTGCACCAAGCCATGCAAACAAAGTCTCTCGAGTGTGTTTGCATGGCTTGGCGCGGGGGCCGTGTAGCACCCTGAAGGATTGAGCAACCGCCCACAGGTCTACCTGTGGAATTAGTGTACATTTTGGACAGATCAAAGAATTTTCCATTACAACGTACTTTTCTGAATGTGGAGGGAAGTAGCGCACTGACCTTATTTGTGTTCTACATATATATATATATATATATATATATATATATATATACATATATCTCGACTTGGTGTTGAGAGGAGAAGGAAACAAGATAACTACCTCAAATTTCATCAAGACAGTAGACACTAATAGTTACTTGCACTTTAACAGTTGCCATGCCAAGCATTGGAAAAACAATATACCTTATTCACAATTCTCAAGGATCAAAAGGAATTGCAGTATGAAAGAAGATGGAGACCAGCAAATACTAAGATATGCCAAGAGATTCAGAGAAAGGAATTACCCGGATAAGACTATTAGTGATGCCATCGCTAAAGTGGACGTGTGGGAAAAAGACAAAGAAGTACAGTAGATGCTACAAAGAAACACAATCCAGGAAATACATTTGTTCCTTTTGTCACCACCTTCAGTTGTCAGGAGGATATTATTAGAAATTCATTAAAGAGAAACTGGAATATTCTTTTAATGGACCCCATAGTCAAGGATCTTCTTCCACCCCAACCAAAGATCGTATATAGGAAGACAAAAAGTCTGAAGGATATTTTAGCACCCAGCCTATTCAGAGAAAAAACTAAACCCACAAACACAATTAAGTGTCAAGGATGCTATAATTTTGGTGGATGTAATATCTGCAAGTTCGTACATGCAAAAAGGAAACTATTCGATAACCACGACCATTCTAAAGAATATAAGATAAAAGACTTTATAAACTGCAACTCAAATATGGTCATATATATACTGGAATGCACATGTAGGATGAAATATGTGGGGAAGATCAAAAGGACCCTCAAATTGCGCATCCAGGAGCATGTGCGAAACATTAAAAATAAAATTACCACACATGCCATATATAGACACTTCATTGAAAGCCATAACTGCAACCTGGACGATTTTTCATTTAAAGCTATAGAGTTAGTAAAATTAGGAGAGAGGGGAGGAGACATCCTTAAGAAACTTTCTAAAAGAGAGATGTTTTGGATTTTTGAGTTGTGTACCCTCTCCCCCTTGGGCTTTAATGAATCTTTTGAGATTGCACCTTTCTTATAAATTTCCTACGAAACTTTTATGAATTAGAATGGCCGTCTACATGCATTTTATTTATCCATTTTTACTTATATTTTACTTTTTGGACTAATGTCACTTTACTCACACAGTCACTTTATATATTCCTATATATTTCTTATATATTTTACCTTTTTTATGATTGTCACATATGTATGAAATAATACTCATTGAGATTTCCATATTAGCACAGATCACGGAATCAATTGGAATCATCACTTCTTATATATCACTTACACAGGACTACCTCAATTAATGGACCACCAAAGGATTTATAATATCAATGAATCTTATCTAACATTGGACCAGCACTTTACTGACATCCTAACAGATTAACTTTGCATACAAAATAATGTTGTATTAATTTGCTACACATCCTGAGTCCGCAACGAGTAACTCTCTGTGACCGGAAGTCTTCTTGCACGCCATGGCCCCACTTCCGTGTTCCACGACCTACAGGAAGTGCGTTCCATTGAGCTGACAGGAAGCACGGTGTGCGGGTATGCAGTTTATAGCGCACAGGAGCGCTTGGAAATGTGATCCCTGGCTGACTTCCTTTTAGCTAAAGCCTCTTTATATGTTAAGACACTAGTAGCCATATACTTATATGTTACTCCACTGTTGCACTTATATTGGTTTTACCACATTCGCCGCTTCCGGGGCCGGAAGTGACGTCAATTACATATAGTGATGTGCACCGGAAATTTTTCGGGTTTTGTGTTTTGGTTTTGGTTTCGGTTCCGCGGCCGTGTTTTGGATGCGGACACGTTTTGGCAAAACCTCCCTGAAATTTTTTTTGTCTGATTCGGGTGTGTTTTGGATTTGGGTGTTTTTTTACAAAAAACCCTCAAAAACAGCTTAAATCATAGAATTTGGGGGTCATTTTGATCCCATAGTATTATTAACCTCAATAACCATAATTTCCACTAATTTTCAGTCTATTCTGAACACCTCACACCTCACAATATTATTTTTAGTCCTAAAATCTGCACCAAGGTCGCTGGATGGCTAAGCTAAGCGACACAAGTGGCCGACACAAACACCTGGCCCATCTAGGAGTGGCACTGCAGTGTCAGGCAGGATGGCACTTCAAAAAAATTGTCCCCAAACAGCACATGATGCAAAGAAAAAAAGAGGCGCACCAAGGTCGCTGTGTGACTAAGCTAAGCGACACAAGTGGCCGAGACAAACACCTGGACCATCTAGGAGTGGCAATGCAGTGTCAGACAGGATGGCACTTCAAAAAAATTGTCCCCAAACAGCACATGATGCAAAGAAAAAAAGAGGCGCACCAAGGTCGCTGTGTAACTAAGCTAACCGACACAAGTGGCCGACACAAACACCTGGCCCATCTAGGAGTGGCACTGCAGTTTTCTAGCGAGAGGATGAGTGCTTCCATCCTCATGTGAATCTGAACCACTAGCCATGAACATAGGCCAGGGCCTCAGCCGTTCCTTGCCACTCCGTGCCGTAAATGGCATATTGGCAAGTTTACGCTTCTCATCAGACGCTTTCAATTTTGATTTTTGGGTCATTTTACTGAACTTTTGTTTTTTGGATTTTACATGCTCTCTACTATGACATTGGGCATCGGCCTTGGCAGACGACGTTGATGGCATTTCATCGTCTCGCCCATGACTAGTGACAGCTTCAGCACGAGGTGGAAGTGGATCTTGATCTTTCCATATTTTAACATCCACATTTTTGTTCTCCATTTTTTAATGTGTGGAATTATATGCCAGTATCAATAGCAATGGCCTACTACTATATATACTGCGCACAACTGAAATGCACCACAGTTATGGATGGATAGTATACTTGACGACACAGAGGTAGGTAGAGCAGTGGCCTACTGTACCGTACTGCTATATATTATATACTGGTGGTCAGCAAACTGTGCAAAACTGAAATGCACTACAGGTATGGATGGATAGTATACTTGACGACACAGAGGTAGGTAGAGCAGTGGCCTTCCGTACCGTACTGCTATATATACTGGTGGTCACTGTCAGCAAAACTCTGCACTGTACTCCTCCTATATAATATACTGGTGGTCCCCAGTCCCCACAATAAAGCAGTGTGAGCACAGATATATGCAGCACACTGAGCACAGATATGGAGTGTTTTTCAGGCAGACAACGTATACTGGTGGTCACTGTCAGCAAAACTCTGCACTGTACTCCTCCTATGCAATACAGCTGCTCCTCAGTCCCTACAATTAAGCAGTGTGAGCACAGATATATGCAGCACACTGAGCACAGATATGGAGTGTTTTTCAGGCAGACAACGTATACTGGTGGTCACTGTCAGCAAAACTCTGCACTGTACTCCTCCTATATAATACAGCTGCTCCCCAGTCCCCACAATTAAGCAATAAGCGCAAATATTATTAATAAACGGAGAGGACGCCAGCCACGTCCTCTCCCTAACATTTCCAATGCACGAGTGAAAATGGCAGCAACGCGCAGCTGCTTATATAGAATCCGAATCTCGCGAGAATCTGACAGCAGGATGATGACGTTCGGGCGCGCTCCGGTTAACCGAGCCATATGGGAGAATCCGAGTATGCCTCGGACCCGTGTAAAATGGGTGAAGTTCGGGGGGGTTCGGTTTCCGAGGAACCGATCCCGCTCATCACTAATTACATATCACAAATGCGTTTTAAGAAAGTTGCTCTAGTTTTTAACATTAGATTGACATTTTGCAATTAAGCTATAACCCCCGTTTTCTATCTTTCTCTACTGTCCATTACAAATTAAAGAGTTTTTGTATTGCTAATCACTTCATGACAGGAAGTGAGGTCATATTGTTTGTTCAACATTGCTAATCACTTCCTGTCAGCTGATGACAGGAAGTGAGCTCATGTTGTTTGTTCCATATTGCTAATCACTTCCTGTCAGCTGATGACAGGAAGTGAGCTCATGTTGTTTGTTCCACATGTCTCCACATCTTAAGTACCAGAGGTATAAATACATCTAAATGCCTCTGGGACATTATCGCCTTGATGAAGTCCTTTGCATTGGGACGAAACGCGTTGGGCGTTACCCTGGACCCTCTTTTGATGGACAGATAAGCTTTTATATCAATTGTTTCTTGTACGTGTGATACCTGCTCATTTTAAACCGTGGTTTAATTTATGTACTAAAGTAAATGTGGAGGGAGATATCCTGGATCCTATTTTTATGGACAGATAAGGTTCTATATCATTTGTTTCTTGTACGTGCGATAACTGCTTGTTTTAAACCGTGGATATATTTTATGTACTTAATTAAATGTGAAAAATTATCTTTCTACTACGCTATTGTGGAGTGTGATATTCTGGGATCATTTCCAATTAAAACTCACTAAGTAGAAAAATGCTATAAGTACATATAGGTTTAAACGGTACACACTATTGGTTGTTTCTTTTTCTCTTTTGCATATAACTGTGATGATATTGGTCTGAGGACTGAAGATTCCCGTCTGAGATAAGTGCTTGTCCCATTTTTTTTCACTAAATTTCATTCTATGTCCCCACCGTCATTTTCTTGGCATTATTAGGTGCTGATTACTTCTATTTTTTTACACATTCTAATCGCCATAATTTGTTATCAGCTGCCACCCACGTTTGTGAGGAATGCATGTGAAAATATTTTAATTATAAGAAAATATTTTACTACAGATTATATTTGATCCACATGAGCGCACACTTATACATTTTGACGCGTGAATGAATGGCAGCTCTTGCCCAATGAGTGAAATAACATATATCAAGTGAAGTGCAAAAAAAGAGCACCTACTAGTGTTTCCTTAAAGAAAATGGTGAAATAAATCACCCTGTGAAACAAAGAATGCAAAAACAATACGCCAATGACTTATCTTCACTTAAAACATTCTTCGGTCAAATGACCCATTGATATTGGAACATATGGATATAAAAGCAAAGAGAATCACACATAGTGCATACCATTATGGCCATATAGATGCAATAACTCTTAATTAGGAACTAAGCTTGTTCCAAAAATACACATTTGAGCGATCTCTAATATAAAAAGATTTACAGTTTTTATACACATAAAACAAATTTTCCAGTAGCAAATGCAGGTAGCACACGTACAAGATAAAAGTTTAAAAGAGCTTATCTGTCCACAAAGGGAAGTCCTGGGCATGTAGTAAGTCCCTGTACCAACGTGTTTCATCTAGAGATGAGAGGGTTTGGTTCTCCGAGAACCGAACCCCCCGAACTCCACGTGGTTTACACGGCTCGGTTCTTCCTGCCTGACTCGGAAAACCTGAACGAGGGTAAACGTCATCATCCCGCTGTCAGATTCTCGCGAGATTCTGATTACATATAAAGAGCTGCGCGTCGCCGCCATTTTCATTCGTGCATTGTACAGAGAGTGGAGAGGATGTGGCTACATTCTCTCAGTGGCAAATCTCAATATCAGTGCTCAGTATCTGTGCTTACTTATTGCTGCTCAGTAATACTAGTAGTGTGTCTCTCCTGCTCAGTGTCAGTTCTCTGTATCCTCATCAGCGCTCAGTATCACTGCTCATTGTCTTGTGTTGTATTGTGGTGACCAGTATACTACAGTACAATAGTCCAGTGCTGCATCTTGCTGCCCAGTGTCAGTTCTAGTATCCTCATCAGCGCTCAGTATCACTGCTCATTGTCTTGTGCTGCATTGTGTGGTACTCAGTATACTACAGTACATTACTAATAGTCCAGTGTCTTGTGCTGTATCTTGCTGCTGTAGTGTCCTGTCACTGTGCATAGGTCATCATCATTCCAGTCACAGTGGTATCTGGTATCTATCTAGTGGTATCTAATTCCAGACATTACCGCTGTCTAATTCCAGATATGTTACTGGCATATAATTCCACACATTAAAATATGGAGAACAAAAATGTGGAGGGTAAAATAGGGAAAGATCAAGATCCACTTCCACCTAGTGCTGCTGAAGCTGCTGCCACTAGTCATGACATAGACGATGAAATGCCATCAAGGCTATCTGCCAAGGCCGATGCCCAATGTCATAGTAGAGAGCATGTAAAATCTAAAAAGCAAAAGTTCAGTAAATTGACCCAAAAATCATCTGAGGAGAAGCGTAAATTTGCCAATATGCCGTTTACGAGACACAGAGTGGCAAGGAACGGCTGAGGCCCTGCCCTATGTTCATGGCTAGTGGTTCAGCTTCACATGAGGACTCATCCTCCCGCTAGAAAAATGAAAAGAGTTAAGCTGGCAAAAGCATAGCAAATAATTGTGTGTTCTAAATCACAAATCCCCAAGGAGAGTCCAAATGTGTCAGCCGGTACGATGCCTGACCTTCCCAACACTGGACGGAAAGAGGTGGCTCCTTCCACCATTTGCACGCTCCCTGCAAGTGCTGGAAGGAGCACCCACAGTCCAGTTCCTGATAGTACACCAGGTTGAGGATATGGGTGTTGCTGGCACTGAGGAGGAAATTGGCAAGGAGGATTCTGATGGTGAGGTGGTTTGTTTAAGTCAGGCACCCGGGGAGACATCTGTTGTCCGTAGGATGAATAAGGCCATAGACATGCCTGGTCAAAATACATAACAAATCACCTCTTCGGTGTGGAATTAATTCAACAGAAATGTGGACAACTGGGGTCAAGCTGTGTGTTGCCTTTATCAAGCTGTAATAAGTAGGGGTAAGAACGTTAACCACCTAGGAACATCCTCCTTTATACGTCACCTGGAGGCAATTCATCAGAAGTCATTGACAAGTTAAAAAACTTTGGGTGACAGCGAAAGCAGTCCACTGACAACTAAATTCCTTCTTCCTCGTGTACCCAAGCTCCTGCAAACCACACCACCAACTCCCTCAATGTCAATTTCCTCCTTAGACAGGAACGCCAATAGTCCTGCAGGCCATGTCACTGGCAAGTCTGACGAGTCCTCTCCTAACTGGAATTCCTCAGATGGATCCATGAGTGGAACGCCTACTGCTGCTGGCGCTGCTGTTGTTGCTGCTGGGAGTTGATCGTCATCCCAGAGGGGAAGTCAGAAGACCACTTGTACTACTTCCAGTAAGCAATTGACTGTCCAACTGTCCTTTGCGAGGAAGATGAAATATCACAGCAGTCATCCTGTTGCAAAGCGGATAACTCAGGCCTTGACAACTGTGTTGGTGTTAGACGTGCGTCTAGTATCCACCGTTAGTTCACAGGGACTTAGAGAATTGCTTGAGGTAGTGTGTCCCCTGTACCAAATCCAATCTAGGTTCCACTTATCTAGGCAGGCGATACCGAGAATGTACACAGACATCAGAAAAAGAGTCACCAGTGTCCTAAAAAATGCAGTTGTACCCACTGTCCACTTAAACACAGACATGTGGAGCAGGGCAGACTAGGGCTATATGACTGTGATAGCCCACTGGGTAGATATATTGCCTCCCGCAGCAACAACAGCGGCGGCACTAGTAGCAGCATCTCGCAAATGTCAACTCATTCCTAGGCAGGCTACGCTTTGTATCGCCGCTTTCCATAAGAGGCACACAGCTGACAACCTCTTACGGAAACTGAGGAACATCATCGCAGATTGGCTTACCCCAATTGGACTCTCCTGGGGATTTGTGATATCGGACAATGCCACCAATATTGTGCGTGAATTACATGTGGGCAAATTCCAGCACGTCCCATGTTTTGCACATACAATTAATTTGGTGGTGCAGAATTTTTTCAAAAATTACAGGGGAGTGCAGGAGATGCTGTCGGTGGCCCGATGAATTGCGGGCCACTTTTGGCATTCAGCCACCGCGTGCCGAAGACTGGAGCGCCAGCAAACACTCACGAACCTGCCCTGCCATCAGCTGAAGCAAGAGGTGGTAACAAGGTGGAATTCAACCCTCTATATGCTTCAGAGGATGGAGGAGCAACAAAAGGCCATTCAAGCCTATACATCTGCCTACGATATAGGCAAAGGAGGGGGAATGCACCTGACTCAAGCGCAGTGGAGAATGATTTTCATGTAGTGCAAGGTTCTCCAACCCTTTGAACTTCCCACATGTGAAGTCCGTTCAGACACTGCCAGTCTAAGTCAGGTCGTTACCCTCATCAGGCTTTTGCAGAAGCAGCTGGAGAGATTGAAGGAGCTAAAATGGAATGATTCCGCTAGACATGTGGGACTTGTGGATGGAGCCCTTCATTCGCTTAACCAGGATTTACAGGTGGTCAATCTGTTGAAATCAGAGCACTACATTTTGGCCACTGTGCTCGATCCTAGGATTAAAGCCTACATTGTATCTCTCTTTCCGGAAGACACAAGTCTGCAGATGTTCAAAGACCTGCTGGTGAGACAATTGTCAAGTCAAGCGGAACGTGACCCGCCAGCAGCTCCACCTTAATTTTCTACCACCACTGGAGCTGCCAGGAAAAGGATTACATTTCCAAAACCACCCACTGGCGGTGATGCAGGGCAGTCAGGAGCAAGTGCTGACATCTGGTCCGGACTGAAGGAGCCTGCCAACGATTACTGACATCTCTTCTACTGTCACTGCATATGATTTTGTCACCATTGAAAGAATGGTGGAGGATTATATGAGTGACAGCATCACTGTAGGCATGTCAGACAGTCCGTACGTATACTGGCAGAAAAAGAGGCAATTTGGAGGCCCTTGCACAAACTGGCTTTATTTTACCTAAGTTGCCCCCCCTCCAGTGTGTACTCCGAAAGAATGTTTAGTGCAGCCGGTCACCTTGTCAGCGATCGGCGTAGGAGTTTACTTCCAGAATATGTGGAGAAGATGATGTTCATCAAAATGAATTATAATAAATTCCTCCACAGAGACATTTACCAGCAATTGCCTCCAGAAAGTACACAGGGACCTGTGATGGTGGATTCCAGTGGGACGGATTAATACTCTGTGAGCAGGAGAATGTACCCAGTGAAAGGGGTGAGGAATCGGGGGATGAGCCAGTTTGTGCAAGGAGAGATTGATCACTTCTTTTTTGGTGGGGGACCAAACCAACCAGTCATTTCAGCCACAGTGGTGTGGCAGACCCTGTCGCTGAAATGATGGGTTTGTTAAAGTGTGCATGTCCTGTTTATACAACATAAGGGTGGGTGGGAGGGCCCAAGGACAATACCCTCTTGCACCTCTTTTTTTTAAATTTATCTTTGCATCATGTGCTGTTTGGGGACTATTTTTTTAAGTGCCATCCTGTCTGACACTGCAGTGCCACTCCTAGATGGGCCAGGTGTTTGTGCCGCCCACTTGGGTCGCTTAGCTTAGTCATCCAGCGACCTCAGTGCAAATTTTAGGACTAAAAATAATAGTGTGAGGTGTTCAGAATAGACTGGAAAATATGGTTATTGAGGTTAATAATACTAAAGGATCAAAATTACCCCCAAATTCTATGATTTAAGCTGTTTTTGAGGGGTTTTTGAAAAAAAAAACACCCGAATCCAAAACACATCCGAATCCGACAAAAATTCTTAAGGGTGGTTTTACCAAAACGCGTCCGAATCCAAAACACGACCACGGAACCGAATCCAAAACACAAAACCCGAAAAATGCCCGCTTCACATCTCTCGTTTCGTCCTGTAGTTTAGGACTTCATCAAGGGGATCTTGATCTTCATCCCCTTGATGAAGTCCTAAACTACAGGACAAAATGCGTTGATACAGGGACTTATGCTGTCTACTGAATTCTCTGTGCTGCTGGCACACCCCTAGGGGTGCCAAGGGTGTCTTACCCCCACAGTGTTTGTTCCCAGATTGTAAGTCATATGTGTACCAAGTGTGGGGTCAATTGGTCCAGGCATTCCAGAGTTATGCTTGCCTCCTAATATACTCTGTGCTGCTGTCCCACCCCAAGGGGCGCAAGGGGTGTGTTACCACCACAGCGTTTGTTCCCAGATTGTAAGTCATATGTGTACCAATTTAGGTGTAAATTGCTCCAGGCATTCCAGAGTTATGCTGTCTTCAGAAAGACTCTGTGCTGCTGCCTCACCGCTAGGGGTGACATGGGTGTGTTACCCCCACCATATTTGTTACCTGATTGTAAGTCATATGTGTACCAAGTTTGGTGTAAATTGCTGCAGGCATTCCGAAGTTATGCTGGAACATACATATACACATACATACATACACACATACATTCTTGGCGTTTTCCGTGGATGTGCAGTGACATTTGTAAAACTGTTCTTAGCAAGCACCTGGGACATAATGAGAAGCTGCCTGCCAAGTTTCAAGATTGTAGGCCTTGTGGTTTAAGAGATTTTGTGATAAGTCGATCAGTGAGTCAATCTCCTTTTTTGCCTTGTGGGTATACACATATATATAGTATTTATCTACCTACCTATATATATATATATATATATATATATATATATTTATTTATAATTTAAAAAAAATCCCAAGTGCGCTAAATAAAGTGTATTTACACAGATTCTTCCAGTGTTATTTTCAGTTGTAAACTGGAGAATGTTTGTATCTGGGGACCTGTAACAGACACCCCTCACTAGATAGTTACCCAAACAAGAGGCCCAAGGCCAATTAGTAAAAAAATATTTTAATAGTATACATTTGAACAAATGGAATTTTGCATATAGTTCATCATGTAATATTCACAAAAATCTTATAAAATGTCATTAAAATACAAACAATACATTTGTTAATATGATATTAATTCTAGATACTCCCTCACCTCTTACGAGGTGAGAGCTCGAGAGGGAGTATCTTCACAAGCTAGGTTGAGAACTTCTGAATGACAAACCCAACACGTTTCGTCTTATCGACTTCATCAGGGGTAAGGAATGTAGAAGACAGGCTTATTTGTCATCACTAGGTTTATATATGAAAAACCATAACCTTGGATATAAGGATAATTATATCTCTAATCAAGCTCCTGATGGGAGCTTAATTGATGGTTCCTTTTACGGATACTGGCAATCATATATTGGTGTTTATACAAACTACCTTAAAAATAATTAATCCTTAATAAGGCCCCTTGTGGGAGCTATTAATTATGGTTTCCTTTGGGATACTGACGGTCATATGTCGGTGTTTTTTATAAACTACCTGGATATGATATCTAAATCTTGTAATCAAGACTGTTTCAGATTCGGATGTTAGTCCATATAAAATATAACTCAAAGAATATATAGCTGGTTTGACAATCACACAGATGCAAGTAATATCACTTCCTCAATAAATCTCACAGAGTAGATCCTGGAGGATTTTGGCTGTGTATGGAAGTGACAGAGTTTTCTGTTATGGGTGGATAGCACCCATTGTAGAATCAAAAGAACATGCATACACAAATGGTGTGTACAGCATTAATGTTTCAGGGTATGTAAATTTTTTTCAACACACCATATATAATAATCACATAATATATATACTGCATAATCACCTACCTTAAATTGTTGTCACCTGTGCTTCCCCACATGCTACGGCTCTCGGCGGAGACCCAATGATATTATCATGTGCGCTGTAGCGCCGGTGTCCCATTCATCTCCAGGGAGCATGCCAAATACATGACATACCCTTCACCATAACAACACATGTAGACACTGCAGAATACTGTAAAAGGACATACAATGTTACACAACAAGTTAAAAATATAAAACAGATAGCTAGAATAGATAAAGTAGAACATTATCCAAACACTTGATAAAGGGGGTCATTCCGAGTTGATCGCAGCCAGCAACTTTTTCCTGCTGCTGCTGCGATCAACTAATCCCCGCCTATGGGGGAGTGTATTTTAGCATAGCAGGGCTGCGATCACTTGTGCAGCCCTGCTATGCTTTAAAAAGTTTCCTGCAAAACAAGACCAGCCCTGGACATACTTACCCTGTGCGACGGATCCAGCGATGAAGGTCCCAGTCCTGACGTCAGACATCCGACGTCCGTCGTCGGGCAACAACGCGCATGCGCAGTGCGCACACCGCGCATGCGCAGTTCCGACCCATTCGCACCGCAGCAAAGAACTGCTACATGCGAATGGGTCGGAATGGCCCCCAAAAACCAGTCTGTATTTTTACTATAATGCATCAGATACTGGACTGTGTAAGTAAAAAATGTTTTGAGAAAGGGCCATCACACTGTATTAAAGGGCAAGATAACGACAAAACATCACACCACACGTGCTTATACATGGGTGTCGGGCCGGTGCTAGTGTGTTCGGCGCCCTCCTGCAAAAAATGAATTTGCGCCCTTCCTCACACACGTAAAAGGGACAGATGCGCGCCTAAGGCACGCACAAAAAAATAAGATTTTACTCACCGGTAAATCTATTTCTCGTAGTCCGTAGTGGATGCTGGGGACTCCGTAAGGACGATGGGGAATAGACGGCTCCGCAGGAGACTGGGCACATCTAAAGAAAGCTTTAGGACTATCTGGTGTGCACTGGCTCCTCCCCCTATGACCCTCCTCCAAGCCTCAGTTAGGACACTGTGCCCGGAAGAGCTGACACAATAAGGAAGGATTTTGAATCCCGGGTAAGACTCATACCAGCCACACCAATCACACCATATAACTCGTGATAGGAACCCCGGTTAACAGTATGATAACAATGGAACCTCTGAATAGATGGTTTGCAATAACAACCCGATTTGTGTAACAATAACTATTTACAAGTATTGCAGACAATCCGCACTTGGGATGGGCGCCCAGCATCCACTACGGACTACGAGAAATAGATTTACCGGTGAGTAAAATCTTATTTTCTCTGACGTCCTAGTGGATGCTGGGGACTCCGTAAGGACCTTGGGGATTATACCAAAGCTCCCAAACGGGCGGGAGAGTGCGGATGACTCTGCAGCACCGAATGAGAGAACTCCAGGTCCTCCTCAGCCAGGGTATCAAATTTATAAAAATTTAGCAAACGTGTTTTGCCCCTGACCAAGTAGCAGCTCGGCCAAGTCGTAAAGCCGAGACCCTCGGGCAGCCGCCCAAGATGAGCCCACCTTCCTTGTAGAATAGGCTTCTAGAGATTTAGGCTGCGGTAGTCCCACCGCAGAATGTGCAAGCTGAATAGTGCTACAAATCCAGCGCGCTATAGTCTGCTTAGAAGCAGGAGCACCCAGCTTGTTGGGTGCATCTAGGATAAACAGCGAGTCAGTTTTCCTGACTCCAGCCGTCCTGGAAACATAATTTTTCAGGGCCCTGACTACGTCCAGTAACTTGGAATCCTCCAGGTCCCTAGTAGCCGCAGGCACCAATAATAGGTTGGTACAAGTGAAAACCTGAAACCACCTTCGGGAGAAAGTGAGGACGAGTCCTCAACTCTGCCCTATCCCTATGGAAAGTCAGGTAAGTGCTTTTTTATGACAAAGCTGCCAATTCTGACACATGCCTGGCCGAAGCCAGAGCCAACACATGACCACTTTTCATGTGAGATATTTCAAATCCACGGTTTTAAGTGGCTCAAACCAATGTGATTCCAGGCACTCCAAAACCACATTGAGATCCCAAGGTGCCACTGGGGCACAAAGAAGGGGCTGAATATGCAGCACTCCCTTACAACGTCTGAACTTCAGGCTGACATCCTTCCTGGCTTTGATCAGGATAAGAATGACTACCTCCGGAATGCCTTTTTCACTCAGGATCCGGTGTTCAACCGCCATGCCGTCAACGCAGCCGCGGTAAGTCTTTGAACAGACAGGGCCCCTGCTGCAGCAGATCCTGTCTGAGTGGCAGAGGCCATGGGTCCTCTGAGATCATCTCTTGAAGTTCCGGGTACCAAGCCCTTCTTGGCCAATCCGAAACAATGAGTATAGTTCTTACTCCTCTTTTTCTTGTTATCCTCAGTACCTTGGGTATGAGAGGGAGAGGAGGGAACACATAAACCTACTGGTACACCTGCGGTGTCACTAGAGCGTCCACAGCGATCGCCTGAGGTTCCCTTGACCTGGCGCAATATCTTTTTTATTGAGGCGGGACGCCATCATGTCCACCTGTGGTCTTTCCCAACGGTTTACTAGCATTTGGAAGACTTCTGGATGAAGTCCCTATTCTCCCGGGTGGAGTCTGCTGCGGAAGTCTGCTTCCCAGTTGTCCACTCCCGGAATGAACACTGCTGCCAGTGCTACCACATGATTTTCCGCCCAACGGGGAATCCTTGTGGCTTCTGCCATTGCCCTCCTGCTTCTTGTGCCACCCTGCCTGTTTACATGGGCGAGCGCCGTGATGTTGTCTGATTGGAACCGTACGGCTGGTGAAGCAGGGGCCTTGTTTTGCTTAGGGCCTTGTAAATGGCTCTTATCTCCAGAAAATTTATGTTAAGTGAAAACTCCTGTTTGGACCATAGTCCTTGGAATTTTATTCCCTGTGTGACTGCACCCCAGCCCCGAAGGCTGGCATCCGTGGTCACCAGGACCCAATCCTGTATTCCGAATCTGCGGCCCTCTAGTAGATGAGCCCTCTGCAGCCACCACCGCAGCGACACCCTGGTTCTTGCCGACCGGGTTATCCGCTGCTGTATCTGGAGATGGGACCCGGACCATTTGTCCCACAGGTCCCACTGGAAAATCCTTGCGTGGAACTTTCCGAATGGAATTGCTTCGTACGAAGCTACCATTTTTTCCCAGGACTCGTGTGCATTGATGTACCGACACCTGTCCCGGTCTTAGGAGGTTTCTGACTAGAGATGACAACTCCTCGGCTTTTTCCATTGGAAGAAACACTTTTTTCTGGTCTGTTTCCAGAATCATTCCCAGGAACAGAAGACGTGTCGTCGGGATCAGCTGTGACTTTGGAATTGAGAATCCAGTCCTGCTGTTGCAGCACTTCCCGAGAAAGTGCTACCCCCTTTACCAACTGTTCCTTGGACCTCGCCTTTATCAGGAGATCGTCCAAGTACGGGATAATTAAAACTCCCTTCTTGCGAAGGAATATCATCATTTCGGTCATTACCCTGGTAAAGACCCTCGGTGCCGTGGATAATCCAAACGGCAGCGTCTGTAACTGATAGAGACAGTCCTGTACCACAACCTTGAGGTACTCCTGGTGAGGAGGGTAAATGGGGACATGCAGGTAAGTATCCTTGATGTCCAGAGAGACCCTGTAATCCCCCTCGTCCAGGTTCGCAATAATCGCCCTGAGCGATTCCATCTTGCACTTGAATCTTTTGTTATTTGTGTTCAAGGATTTTTTATATTTAAGATGGGTCTCACCGAACCGTCCGGTTTCGGTACCACAAACATTGTGGAAAAGTAACCCTTTTCCTGTTGAAGGAGGGGTACCTTGATAATCACTTGCTGTGAATACAGTTTTTTGGATTGTCACCAACACTGCCTCCCTGGTAGAGGGAGTTGCCGGTAAGGCAGATTTTAGGAAACGGCGGGGGGGAGACGTCTCGAATTCCAGCCTGTACCTCTGAGATACTGTTTGAAGAACCCAGGGATCCACCTGTGAGAGAGCCCACTGTGCGCTGAAATTTCTGAGACGGGCCCCCACCGTACCCGAGTCCGCCTGAGCAGCCCCAGCGTCATGCTGTGGACTTACCGGACGCAGGTGAGGACTTCTGCTCCCGGGAACTAGCTGTGTGCCGCAGCTTTTTCCCTCTACCTTTTCCTCTTGGTAGAAAAGATGAGCCTCTAGCTCTCTACTTTTCTGGGGCCGAAGGGACTGTACCTGATAATACAGTGCTTACTTTTGCTGTGGGGTAGCTTGTGGAAAAAGTTTTGATTTCCCAGCCGTAGCTGTGGAAACGAGGTCTGACAGACCATCCCCAAACAGTTCCACCCCCTTCTAGGGCAAACTTCCATGTGCCGGTTTAAATCGGCATCGCCCGACCATTGCCGAGTCCATAACCCCCGTCTGGCGGCAATGGTTTTACATAGCGCTTATTAGTGATGCCAGTCGGCAAATATCCCTCTGTGCATCACGCATGTATAAGACAGCGTCTTTTATATGCTCTATTTTCAGCAAAATATTGTCCCTATCTATAGTATAAATATTATCCGACAGGGAATCTGACCACGCAGCTGCCGCACTGCACATCCATGCCGAGGCAATAGCAGGTCTCAATATAATGCCCGTGTGTGTGTGTATATAGCTTTAAGGGTAGTTTTCTGCTTTCTATCAGCAGGTCCATCAGGGCGGCCGTATCCGTGATGGTAGTGCCACCTTTTTTAATAAGCGTGTAACTGCTTTTTCTACCCTAGGGGTTATTTCCCAACGTGACCTATCCTCTGATGGAAAAGGGAACGCTGCTTTTGAAATTATCAATTTCTTATCGGGGGAAGTCCACGCTTCCTCAAACACCTCATATCAATTCCTCAGATGCAGGAAAACTACTGGTAGTTTTCTGTCACCAACATAATACCCTTTTTTGTGGTATCTGGGGTATTATCAGAAATGTGTAATACATTTTTCATTGCCTCAATCATGTAACGGGTGGCCCTATTGGAAGGTACACTAGTCTCATCGTCGTCGACACTGGAGTCGGTATCCGTGTCAACATCTGTGTCTGCCATCTGAGGTAGCGGGCGTTTTAGAGCCCCTGATGACATGTGGGACGCTTGGACAGGCACAAGCTGAGTAGCCGGGCTGTCCTATGTCGTCAAACCTTTTATGTAAGGAGATGACACTGTCACGTAATTCCTTCCATAAGTCCATCCACACCGGTGTCGACCCCGCAGGGGGTTGACATCCCATACACAGGCATTTGCTCCGCCTCCACATCATTATCCTCATCATACATGTCGACACAGCAGTACCGACACACAGCACACACACAGGGAATGCTCTGACAGAGGACAGGACCCCACAAAGCCCTTTGGGGAGACAGAGGGAGAGTATGCCAGCACACACCAGAGCGCTATATATCACAGGGATATCACCTATAGAGAGTGTTTTCCCTTATAGCTGCATAATATATATACTGCGCCTAATTTGTGCCCCCCCTCTCTTTTTAACCCTTTTCTGTAGTGCAGGACTACAGGGGAGAGCCAGGGAGCGATCCCTCCAGCAGAGCTGTGAGGGAAAATGGCGCCAGTGTGCTGAGGGTGATGGCTCCGCCCCTTTTTCGGCGGGCTTTCTCCCGCTATTTTATCGTTTCTGGCAGGGGTTAATATACACCTATATAGCCTCTGGTGCTATATATGGTGTTAGTTTTGCCAGCCAAGGTGTTATTATTGCTGCTCAGGGCGCCCCCCCCCAGCGCCCTGCACCCATCAGTGACCGCAGTGTGTGGTGTGAATGAGGAGCAATGGCGCACAGCTGCAGTGCTGTGCGCTACCTTGGAGAAGACAGAAGTCTTCAGCCGCCGATTTTCCGGACCACCTTCTTGTTTCTGGCTCTGTAAGGGGGACGGCGGCGCGGCTCCGGGAACGGACGACGAGGTCGGGTCCTGTGTTCGATCCCTCTGGAGCTAATGGTGTCCAGTAGCCTAAGAAGCCCAAGCTACCACCACTTAGGTAGGTTCGCTTCTTCTCCCCTTAGTCCCTCGTTGCAGTGAGCCTGTTGCCAGCAGGTCTCACTGAAAATAAAAAACCTAAACTATACTTTCTTCTAGGAGCTCAGGAGAGCCCCTAGTGTGCATCCAGCTCAGCCAGGCACAGAAATCTAACTGAGGCTTGGAGGAGGGTCATAGGGGGAGGAGCCAGTGCACACCAGATAGTCCTAAAGCTTTCTTTAGATGTGCCCAGTCTCCTGCGGAGCCGTCTATTCCCCATGGTCCTTACGGAGTCCCCAGCATCCACTAGGACGTCAGAGAAATTTAGGGGCGTGGCTTAATGGGGAAGGGGCGTTGCCACAGAATAGTACCAATTCACATTACAACGCAAAATATAGTGTCCATCAGTCACATTACACAGTGTTACTTATACAATAAAATGAATTGCTGAGTTAATAAAGGTCATTTACGACCAAACTGAGCGCTAGTATTTGCACAAATGCTCTGATCCCTTGAGGTGGCAGAGGCGCTATCACCATACTAGTAACTGGATGTATACTGCACTTTCCAATTGCACTTGATAAGCAGATTTCTGCGCACACCTGCACCAATGCAAACACATCATGATGTACCCAACTCTCAATATCGAGTTCAACCGAATGTTAACAGCTAAAGAAGAGGTCCCAAAGTGAGAATAAGTCAGATTTGTTTTTCATTCTTTCCACCATTTTCAGGTGGACCCACAAACCACACAGGTGCGTCCAGGGGCAATGCCTGGATGCAACTTTGTACGACAGCACCTTTTTACACATTACGGCAGACAGAATAGATAGATAATAAGAATTTACTTACCGATAATTCTATTTCTCATAGTCCGTAGTGGATGCTGGGGACTCCGAAAGGACCATGGGGAATAGCGGCTCCGCAGGAGACTGGGCACAAAAGTAAAAAGCTTTAGGACTACCTGGTGTGCACTGGCTCCTCCCCCTATGACCCTCCTCCAAGCCTCAGTTAGGATACTGTGCCCGGACGAGCGTACACAATAAGGAAGGATTTTGAATCCCGGGTAAGACTCATACCAGCCACACCAATCACACCGTACAACTTGTGATCTGAACCCAGTTAACAGCATGATAACAGAGGAGCCTCTGAAAAGATGGCTCACAACAACAATAACCCGATTTTTGTAACAATAACTATGTACAAGTAATGCAGACAATCCGCACTTGGGATGGGCGCCCAGCATCCACTACGGACTATGAGAAATAGAATTATCGGTAAGTAAATTCTTATTTTCTCTAACGTCCTAGTGGATGCTGGGGACTCCGAAAGGACCATGGGGATTATACCAAAGCTCCCAAACGGGCGGGAGAGTGCGGATGACTCTGCAGCACCGAATGAGAGAACTCAAGGTCCTCCTCAGCCAGGGTATCAAATTTGTAGAATTTAGCAAACGTGTTTGCCCCTGACCAAGTAGCTGCTCGGCAAAGTTGTAAAGCCGAGACCCCTCGGGCAGCCGCCCAAGATGAGCCCACTTTCCGTGTGGAATGGGCTTTTACAGATTTTGGCTGTGGCAGGCGTGCCACAGAATGTGCAAGCTGAATTGTACTACAAATCCAACGAGCAATCGTCTGCTTAGAAGCAGGAGCACCCAGCTTGTTGGGTGCATACAGGATAAACAGCGAGTCAGATTTTCTGACTCCAGCCATCCTGGAAACAATAAGAATTTACTTACCGATAATTCTATTTCTCGTAGTCCGTAGTGGATGCTGGGGACTCCGTAAGGACCATGGGGAATAGCGGCTCCGCAGGAGACTGGGCACAAAAGTAAAGCTTTAGAACTACCTGGTGTGCACTGGCTCCTCCCCCTATGACCCTCCTCCAAGCCTCAGTTAGGATACTGTGCCCGGACGAGCGTACACAATAAGGAAGGATTTTGAATCCCGGGTAAGACTCATACCAGCCACACCAATCACACCGTATAACTCGTGATCTAAACCCAGTTAACAGCATGATAACAGAGGAGCCTCTAGAAAAGCTGGCTCACTACAGCAATAACCCGATTTTTTGGTAACAATAACTATGTACCAGTATTGCAGACAATCCGCACTTGGGATGGGCGCCCAGCATCCACTACGGACTACGAGAAATAGAATTATCGGTAAGTAAATTCTTATTTTCTCTAACATCCTAAGTGGATGCTGGGGACTCCGTAAGGACCATGGGGATTATACCAAAGCTCCCAAACGGGCGGGAGAGTGCGGATGACTCTGCAGCACCAAATGAGAGAACTCCAGGTCCTCCCCAGCCAGGGTATCAATTTTGTAGAATTTTACAAACGTATTTGCTCCTGACCAAGTAGCTGCTCGGCAAAGTTGTAAAGCCGAGACCCCTCGGGCAGCCGCCCAAGATGAGCCCACCTTCCTTGTGGAGTGGGCATTTACAGATTTTTGGCTGTGGCAGGCCTGCCACAGAATGTGCAAGCTGAATTGTACTACAAATCCAACGAGCAATAGTCTGCTTAGAAGCAGGAGCACCCAGCTTGTTGGGTGCATACAGGATAAACAGCGAGTCAGATTTTCTGACTCCAGCCGTCCTGGAAACATATATTTTCAGGGCCCTGACAACGTCTAGCAACTTGGAGTCCTCCAAGTCCCTAGTAGCCGCAGGCACCACAATAGGTTGGTTCAGGTGAAACGCTGAAACCACCTTAGGGAGAAACTGAGGACGAGTCCTTAATTCCGCCCTGTCCGAATGGAAAATCAGATAAGGGCTTTTACAGGATAAAGCCGCCAATTCTGACACGCGCCTGGCCCAGGCCAGGGCCAACAGCATGACCACTTTCCATGTGAGATATTTTAACTCCACAGATTTAAGTGGTTCAAACCAATGTGACTTTTGGAACCCAAAAACTACATTGAGATCCCAAAGTGCCACTGGAGGCACAAAAGGAGGCTGTATATGCAGTACCCCTTTTACAAACGTCTGAACTTCAGGGACTGAAGCTAGTTCTTTTTGGAAGAAAATTGACAGGGCCGAAATTTGAACCTTAATGGACCCCAATTTCAGGCCCATTGACACTCCTGTTTGCAGGAAATGTAGGAATCGACCTAGTTGAATTTCCTCCGTCGGGCCTTACTGGCCTCGCACCACGCAACATATTTTCGCCAAATGCGGTGATAATGTTTTGCGGTTACATCCTTCCTGGCTTTGATCAGGATAGGGATGACTTCATCCGGAATGCCTTTTTTCCTTCAGGATCCGGCGTTCAACCGCCATGCCGTCAAACGCAGCCGCGGTAAGTCTTGGAACAGACAGGGTCCTTGCTGGAGCAGGTCCCTTCTTAGAGGTAGAGGCCACGGATCCTCCGTGAGCATCTCTTGAAGTTCCGGTTACCAAGTCCTTCTTGGCCAATCCGGAGCCACGAATATAGTGCTTACTCCTCTCCATCTTATCAATCTCAGTACCTTGGGTATGAGAGGCAGAGGAGGGAACACATACACTGACTGGTACACCCACGGTGTTACCAGAGCGTCTACAGCTATTGCCTGAGGGTCCCTTGACCTGGCGCAATACCTGTCGAGTTTTTCCCAACTGTTTATAATCATGTGGAAGACTTCTGGGTGAAGTCTCCACTCTCCCGGGTGGAGGTCGTGTCTGCTGAGGAAGTCTGCTTCCCAGTTGTCCACTCCCGGAATGAATACTGCTGACAGTGCTATCACATGATTTTCCGCCCAGCGAAGAATCCTTGCAGCTTCTGCCATTGCCCTCCTGCTTCTTGTGCCACCCTGTCTGTTTACGTGGGTGACTGCCGTGATGTTGTCCGACTGGATCAACACCGGCTGACCCTGAAGCAGAGGTCTTGCTAAGCTTAGAGCATTGTAAATGGCCCTTAGCTTCAGGATATTTATGTGAAGTGATGTCTCCAGGCTTGACCATAAGCCCTGGAAATTCCTTCCCTGTGTGACTGCTCCCCAGCCTCGCAGGCTGGCATCCGTGGTCACCAGGACCCAGTCCTGAATGCCGAATCTGCGGCCCTCTAGAAGATGAGCACTCTGCAACCACCACAGGAGGGACACCCTTGTCCTTGGTGACAGGGTTATCCGCTGATGCATCTGAAGATGCGACCCGGACCATTTGTCCAGCAGGTCCCACTGGAAAGTTCTTGCGTGGAATCTGCCGAATGGGATTGCTTCGTAGGAAGCCACCATTTTACCCAGAACCCTTGTGCATTGATGCACTGAGAGTTGGCTCGGTTTTAGGAGGTTCCTGACTAGCTCGGATAACTCCCTGGCTTTCTCCTCCGGGAGAAACACCTTTTTCTGGACTGTGTCCAGGATCATCCCTAGGAACAGAAGACGAGTCGTCGGAACCAGCTGCGATTTTGGAATATTGAGAATCCAATCGTGCTGCCGCAACACTACCTGAGATAGTGCTACACCGACCTCCAACTGTTCCAAGGATCCTACCCTTATCAGGGAATCGTCCAAGTAAGGGATAACTAAAATTCCCTTCCTTCGAAGGAATATCATCATTTCGGCCATTACCTTGGTAAAGACCCGGGGTGCCGTGGACCATCCATACGGCAGCGTCTGAACTGATAGTGACAGTTCTGTACCATAAACCTGAGGTACCCTTGATGAGAAGGGTAAATTGGGACATGAAGGTAAGCATCCTTGATGTCCCGAGACATCATGTAGTCCCCTTCTTCCAGGTTCGCAATCACTGCTCTGAGTGACTCAATCTTGAATTTGAAACTCTGTATGTAAGTGTTCAAAGATTTTAGATTTAGAATCGGTCTCACCGAGCCGTCCGGCTTCAGTACCACAACAGTGTGGAATAATACCCCGTTCCCTGTTGCAGGAGGGGTACCTTGATTATCACCTGCTGGGAATACAGCTTGTGAATGGCTTCCAAAACTGTCTCCCTGTCAGAAGGAGACATCGGTAAAGCCGACTTTAGGAAACGGCGAGGGGGAGACGTCTCGAATTCCAATTTGTACCCCTGAGATATCACCTGAAGGATCCAGGGGTCTACTTGCGAGTGAGCCCACTGCGCGCTGAAATTCATTGAGACTGGCCCCCCACCGTGCCTGATTCTGCTTGTAAAGCCCCAGCGTCATACTGAGGGCTTGGCAGAGGCGGGAGAGGGTTTCTGTTCCTGGGAACTGGCTGATTTCTGCAGCCTTTTTCCTCTCCCTCTGTCACGGGGCAGAAATGAGGAACCTTTTGCCCGCTTGTCCACGAAAAGACTGCGCCTGATAATACGGCGTCTTCTCATGTTGAGAGGCGACCTGGGGTACACACGTGGATTTCCCAGCTGTTGCCGTGGCCACCAGGTCTGAAAGACCGACCCCAAATAACTCCTCCCCTTAATAAGGCAATACTTCCAAATGCCGTTTGGAATCCGCATCACCTGACCACTGTCGTGTCCATAACCCTCTACTGGTAGAAATGGACAACGCACTTAGACTTGATGCCAGTCGGCAAATATTCCGCTGTGCATCACGCATATATAGAAATGCATCTTTCAAATGCTCTATAGGCAATAATATACTGTCCCTATCTAGGGTATCAATATTTTCAGTCAGGGAATCCGACCACGCCAACCCAGCACTGCACATCCAGGCTGAGGCGATTGCTGGTCGCAGTATAACACCAGTATGTGTGTAAATACATTTTAGGATACCCTCCTGCTTTCTATCAGCAGGATCCTTAAGGGCGGCCATCTCAGGAGAGGGTAGAGCCCTTGTTCTTACAAGCGTGTGAGCGCTTTATCCACCCTAGGGGGTGTTTCCCAACGCACCCTAACCTCTGGCGGGAAAGGATATAATGCCAATAACATTTTAGAAATTATCAGTTGTTATCGGGGGAAACCCACGCATCATCACACACCTCATTTAATTTCTCAGATTCAGGAAAACTACAGGTAGTTTTTCCTCACCGAACATAATACCCCTTTTTGGTGGTACTCGTATTATCAGAAATGTGTAAAACATTTTTCATTGCCTCAATCATGTAACGTGTGGCCCTACTGGAAGTCACATTTGTCTCTTCACCGTCGACACTGGAGTCAGTATCCGTGTCGGCGTCTATATCTGCCATCTGAGGTAACGGGCGCTTTAGAGCCCCTGACGGCCTATGAGACGTCTGGACAGGCACAAGCTGAGTAGCCGGCTGTCTCATGTCAACCACTGTCTTTTATACAGAGCTGACACTGTCACGTAATTCCTTCCAACAGTTCATCCACTCAGGTGTCGACCCCCTAGGGGGTGACATCACTATTACAGGCAATCTGCTCCGTCTCCACATCATTTTTCTCCTCATACATGTCGACACAAATGTACCGACACACAGCACACACACAGGGAATGCTCTGATAGAGGACAGGACCCCACTAGCCCTTTGGGGAGACAGAGGGAGAGTTTGCCAGCACACACCAGAGCGCTATATATATACAGGGATAACCTTATATAAGTGTTTTTCCCCTTATAGCTGCTGTATTGTTAATACTGCGCCTAATTAGTGCCCCCCTCTCTTTTTTAACCCTTTCTGTAGTGTAGTGACTGCAGGGGAGAGCCAGGGGAGCTTCCCTCCAACTGAGCTGTGAGGGAAAATGGCGCCAGTGTGCTGAGGAGATAGGCTCCGCCCCTTTTTCGCAGACTTTTCTCCTGCTTTTTTATGGATTCTGGCAGGGGTTAAAATTCATCCATATAGCCCTGGGGGCTATATGTGATGTATTTTCGCCAGCCAAGGTGTTTTTATTGCTGCTCAGGGCGCCCCCCCCTAGCGCCCTGCACCCTCAGTGACGGAAGTGTGCGGAGGAGCAATGGCGCACAGCTGCAGTGCTGTGCGCTACCTTGTTGAAGACAGGACGTCTTCTGCCGCCGATTTTCCGGACCTCTTCTGTCTTCTGGCTCTGTAAGGGGGCCGGCGGCGCGGCTCTGGGACCCATCCATGGCTGGGCCTGTGATCGTCCCTCTGGAGCTAATGTCCAGTAGCCTAAGAAGCCCAATCCACTCTGCACGCAGGTGAGTTCGCTTCTTCTCCCCTTAGTCCCTCGATGCAGTGAGCCTGTTGCCAGCAGGTCTCACTGAAAATAAAAAACCTAAAACTAAACTTTTCACTAAGCAGCTCAGGAGAGCCACCTAGTGTGCACCCTTCTCGTTCGGGCACAAAAATCTAACTGAGGCTTGGAGGAGGGTCATAGGGGGAGGAGCCAGTGCACACCAGGTAGTTCTAAAGCTTTACTTTTGTGCCCAGTCTCCTGCGGAGCCGCTATTCCCCATGGTCCTTACGGAGTCCCCAGCATCCACTTAGGACGTTAGAGAAATATATTTTCAGGGCCCTGACTACGTCCAGCAACTTGGAATCATCCAAGTCCCTAGTAGCCGCAGGCACCACAATAGGCTGGTTTAAGTGAAATGCTGAAACCACCTTAGGGAGAAATTGAGGACGAGTCCTCAATTCTGCCCTGTCCGTATGAAAAATTAGGTAAGGGCTTTTATAGGATAAAGCCGCCAATTCTGAAACACGCCTGGCTGAAGCCAGGGCTAACAGCATTACCACTTTCCATGTGAGATATTTTAAGTCCACAGTGGTGAGTGGTTCAAACCAATGTGATTTTAGGAATCCCAAAACTACATTGAGATCCCAAGGTGCCACTGGAGGCACAAAAGGAGGCTGTATATGCAGTACTCCCTTGACAAACGTCTGAACTTCAGGAACAGAAGCTAGTTCTTTTTGGAAGAATATTGACAGGGCCGAAATTTGAACCTTAATGGACCCTAATTTTAGGCCCATAGACAGTCCTGTTTGCAGGAAATGCAGAAATCGACCCAGTTGAAATTCCTCTGTAGGGGCCTTCCTGGCCTCGCACCACGCAACATATTTCCGCCAAATACGGTGATAATGTTGTACGGTCACATCCTTCCTGGCTTTGATCAGGGTAGGGATGACTTCATCCGGAATGCCTTTTTCCTTCAGGATCCGGCGTTCAACCGCCATGCCGTCAAACGCAGCCGCGGTAAGTCTTGGAACAGACATGGTCCCTGCTGGAGCAGGTCCTTTCTTAGAGGTAGAGGCCACGGGTCCTCCGTGAGCATCTCTTGAATTTCCGGGTGCCAAGTCCTTCTTGGCCAATCCGGAGCCACGAGTATAGTCTTTACTCCTCTCCTTCTTATGATTCTCAGTACTTTTGGTATGAGAGGAAGAGGAGGGAACACATACACTGACTGGTACACCCACGGTGTTACCAGAGCGTCCACAGCTATTGCCTGAGGGTCCCTTGACCTGGCGCAATATCTGTCCAGTTTTTTGTTGAGGCGGGACGCCATCATGTCCACCTTTTGGTTTTTCCCAACGGTTCACAATCATGTGGAAGACTTCTGGGTGAAGTCCCCACTCCCCCGGGTGAAGATCGTGTCTGCTGAGGAAGTCTGCTTCCCAGTTGTCCACTCCCGGAATGAACACTGCTGACAGTGCTATCACATGATTTTCCGCCCAGCGAAGAATCCTTGCCACTTCCGTCATTGCCCTCCTGCTTCTTGTGCCGCCCTGTCTGTTTACGTGGGCGACTGCCGTGATGTTGTCCGACTGGATCAACACCGGCTGACCCTGAAGCAGAGGTCTTGCCTGACTTAGGGCATTGTAAATGGCCCTTAGTTCCAGGATATTTATGTGAAGTGACGTTTACATGCTTGACCACAAGCCCTGGAAATTTCTTCCCTGTGTGACTGCTCCCCCAGCCTCTCAGGCTGGCATCCGTGGTCACCAGGACCCAATCCTGAATGCCGAATCTGCGGCCCTCTAGGAGATGAGCACTCTGTAACCACCACAGGAGAGACACCCTTGTCCTTGGAGACAGGGTTATCCGCTGATGCATTTGAAGATGCGATACGGACCATTTGTCCAGCAGATCCCACTGAAAAGTTCTTGCGTGGAATCTGCCGAATGGAATCGCTTCGTAAGAAGCCACCATCTTTCCCAGGACCCTTGTGCATTGATGTACTGACACTTGGCCTGGTCTTAGGAGGTTCCTGACTAGGTCGGATAACTCCCTGGCTTTCTCTTCCGGGAGAAACACCTTTTTCTGTACTGTGTCCAGAATCATTCCTAGGAACAGCAGACGTGTCGTCGGAATCAGCTGCGATTTTGGAATATTTAGAATCCATCCGTGCTGTCGTAGTACTACTTGAGATAGTGCTACTCCGACCTCTAACTGTTCTCTGGACCTTGCCCTTATCAGGAGATCGTCCAAGTAAGGGATAATTAAGACGCCTTTTCTTCGAAGAAGAATCATCATTTCGGCCATTACCTTGGTAAAGACCCGGGGTGCCGTGGACAATCCAAACGGCAGCGTCTGAAACTGATAGTGACAGTTCCGTACCACAAACCTGAGGTACCCTTGGTGAGAAGGGCAAATTGGGACATGGAGGTAAGCATCCTTGATGTCCAGAGACACCATATAGTCCCCTTCTTCCAGGTTCGCTATCACTGCTCTGAGTGACTCCATCTTGAACTTGAACCTTTTTATGTAAGTGTTCAAGGATTTCAGATTTAAAATGGGTCTCACCGAGCCGTCCGGCTTCGGTACCACAAACAGCGTGGAATAATACCCCTTTCCCTGTTGTAGGAGGGGTACCTTGATTATCACTTGCTGGGAATACAGCTTGTGAATGGCTTCCAATACCGCCTCCCTGTCGGGGGGAGACGTTGGTAAAGCAGACTTCAGGAACCGGCGAGGGGGAGACGTCTCGAATTCCAATTTGTACCCCTGAGATACTACCTGCAGGATCCAGGGGTCCACTTGCGAGTGAGCCCACTGCGCGCTGAAATTCTTGAGACGGGCCCCCACCGTGCCTGAGTCCGCTTGTAAGGCCCCAGCGTCATGCTGAGGACTTGGCAGAAGCGGGGGAGGGCTTCTGTTCGTGGGAAGAGGCTGTCTGCTGCAGTCTTTTTCCCCTTCCTCTGCCCCGGGGCAGATATGAGTGGCCTTTTGCCCGCTTGCCCTTATGGGGACGAAAGGACTGAGCCTGAAAAGACGGTATCTTTTTCTGCTGTGAGGTGACGTGGGGTAAAAAGGTGGATTTCCCAGCCGTTGCCGTGGCCACCAGGTCCGACAGACCGACCCCAAATAACTCCTCCCCTTTATACGGCAATACTTCCATATGCCGTTTGGAATCCGCATCACCTGACCACTGTCGCGTCCATAACCCTCTTCTGGCAGAAATGGACATCGCACTTACTCTTGATGCCAGAGTGCAAATATCCCTCTGTGCATCACGCATATATAGAAATGCATCCTTTAAATGCTCTATAGTCAATAATATATTGTCCCTGTCTAGGGTATCAATATTTTCAGTCAGGGAATCCGACCAAGCCACCCCAGCACTGCACATCCAGGCTGAGGCGATTGCTGGTCGCAGTATAATACCAGTATGTGTGTATATACTTTTTAGGATATTTTCCAGCTTCCTATCAGCTGGTTCCTTGAGGGCGGCCGTATCAGGAGACGGTAACGCCACTTGTTTTGATAAGCGTGTGAGCGCCTTATCCACTCTAGGGGGTGTTTCCCAACGCGCCCTAACCTCTGGCGGGAAAGGGTATAATATAATGCCAATAATTTTTTAGAAATTAGCAGTTTTTTATCGGGGGAAACCCACGCTTCATCACACACCTCATTTAATTTATCTGATTCAGGAAAAACTACGGGTAGTTTTTTTACACCCCACATAATACCCTTTTTTGTGGTACTTGTAGTATCAGAAATGTTCAAAACCTCCTTCATTGCCGTGATCATGTAACGTGTGGCCCTACTGGAAAATACGTTTGTTTCCTCACCGTCGACACTGGAGTCAGTGTCCGTGTCAGTGTCTGTATCGACCTGAGGTAACGGGCGTTTTATAGCCCCTGACGGTGTTTGAGACGCCTGTACAGGTATTAACTGATTTGCCGGCTGTCTCATGTCGTCAACAGTCTTTTGTAAAGTGCCGATACTATCACGTAATTCTTTCCATAAGACCATCCAGTCAGGTGTCGACTCCCTAGGGGGTGACATCACTAACACAGGCAATTGCTCCGCCTCAACACCATTTTCCTCCTCATACATGTCGACACAGCGTACCGACACACAGCACACACACAGGGAATGCTCTGATAGAGGACAGGACCCCACTAGCCCTTTGGGGAGACAGAGGGAGAGTTTGCCAGCACACACCAGAGCGCTATATATATATATATATATATATAGGGATAACCTTATATAAGTGTTTTTCCCTAATATAGCTGCTGTATATATTTATATGCCAATTTAGTGCCCCCCCTCTCTTGTTTTACCCTGTTTCTGTAGTGCAGGACTGCAGGGGAGAGTCAGGGAGCCTTCCTCCAACGGAGCTGTGAGGAAAAAATGGCGCCAGTGTGCTGAGGAGATAGGCTCCGCCCCCTTCTCGGCGGCCTTTCTCCCGCTTTTTTAGGAAAAATTGGCAGGGGTTAAATGCATCCATATAGCCCAGGAGCTATATGTGATGTATTTTTTGCCAAAAAAAGGTGTTTTATTGCGTCTCAGGGCGCCCCCCCCAGCGCCCTGCACCCTCAGTGACCGGAGTGTGAAGTGTGCTGAGAGCAATGGCGCACAGCTGCGGTGCTGTGCGCTACCTTATTGAAGACAGGACATCTTCTGCCGCCGATTTTCCGGACCTCTTCACTCTTCTGGCTCTGTAAGGGGGCCGGCGGCGCGGCTCCGGGACCCATCCATGGCTGGGCCTGTGATCGTCCCTCTGGAGCTAATGTCCAGTAGCCTAAGAAGCCCAATCCTCTCTGCACGCAGGTGAGTTCGCTTCTTCTCCCCTTAGTCCCTCGGTGCAGTGAGCCTGTTGCCAGCAGGTCTCACTGAAAATAAAAAACCTACTTTAAACTTTTACACTAAGCAGCTCAGGAGAGCCCCTTAGCCTGCACCCGTCTCGTTCGGGCACAAAAATCTAACTGAGGCTTGGAGCAGGGTCATAGGGGGAGGAGCCAGTGCACACCAGGTAGTCCTAAAGCTTTTTACTTTTGTGCCCAGTCTCCTGCGGAGCCGCTATTCCCCATGGTCCTTTCGGAGTCCCCAGCATCCACTAGGACGTTAGAGAAAGATAGATACACAGAGATAGATAGATAGAGAGACAGACAGAATAGATGATACTTACCATCTCTCCGCGCTGGCACATGCAGTCAGGTTCCTCGTGCTGGCAGATCCCGGGCATGGGAGAAGGAGGAGGAGGGAGGGGTAGGAGGGAGCTGCAACAGTGCAGTGTAATTGGTAGTGGCGCCGCTGCAGCAGTCCCCTCTCCTTCCGCATTGGCTGTCCGCCGCCGCTGTGAATGCTGGGATGAGGGAAGCGCATCCTAGCATTCACAGCAGCACCAGCCAGCCAATGCGGAAGGAGAGGGACAGCTGCAGCGGCGCCACTACCAATTACATAGCGCTGCTGTGGCTCCAGTCCCCCTCCTCCCTCCTCCTCCGGGACCTCCCCTGACGCTGCTCCTCTTCTCCTCCGGTGGCGCACACAGCACAGGCGGCTTGTAATGAGTTTATTTGACTCATTACAAGACGCTGACATAGTTGCTGGCCGTTATCCAGCACGGCGCTTCCCTGCATTGCAGACCTTGCTGAGCGGGTAGCGCAGGCCCTGGTACTATCCCTGCCCCCCTTCCACGCATACTACACTGCAGCTGCTACCCTGAACCACACTCCCCACATACTACATCGCTGCTACCCTGCATCCGCCTCCCCGCACACATTAATATGAACCCTCACCCCAAGCACACATTAATAGGACCCCCCCCCTCCCCCAGCACACATTAGTATGACCCCCCTCCTCAAGCACAGAATAGGGCACCCCTCCCACATTAATAGGATCCCCCCCAAGCACAGATTAATTGGACACCCCTCCCCAAGCGCAGAGTAATAGGACTCCCTTCCACAAGTAGATTAATGACCCCCCTCGCCAAGCATACATTAATAGGACGCCCCCAGCACACAGTAATAGGACTTCCTCACCCTCCACAGCAACAGGACTCCCCCCCCCAGCACACAGTAATAGGACCTCCTCACCCTCCACAGCACACAGTAATAGGACCCCACTCCCAGCACACAGTAATAGTACCCATAGGTGTGCGCAGGGGGGGTGCCTGGTGCGCACAGACACCCCCTAATGTCCAGCACCCCAATCTCACATGCCTGATGCAGCGATCGCCGAGAAGGCTGATTACTGTCCCCTCTGTGTTTCACCCTGTCAGGACTGCATTACTGACCGGACGCCTGGGTTAATCAAGGGTGCCACTGCCACCGGCTTTCAAACTCCCGGCTCCACCTCCATGTACAAAAACAGTGTGATGTGACGTGATGACATCATGCTACTCGCACGCCCACCCGCCACATGCCCACCTCTCTCCTATTCTATGCCAACGCCAGCCACTGATGAGCATCATGCTGCCAGCGTTCAATACTGGCAGGCGGTCGGCAGCGGCATTGACACGTCACTAATTTTTCTAGCAGTAGCAGTACTAGTCTGCGACTGTCAGTGTCAGTGAGTTACTGCAGCTTGCAGGGGAAAGAGAGGGGGGGCCTGACCAGGCTGAGGAGGAGCAGTGTAATTGCAGTGAGTGCCATCAGGGTTGTTTGTTTGGTGCACACCACAACATCTGACAATGCATCTGCTTTATTAGCATTGGTACAAGGGTGGATATTTTATATTGCGTTGACCGTCAATAGATGGTGCTAGACACGCCCAAAAGGCGGTGCTAGACACACCACTCCAACAGTGCACCCCCTAATAAAATGTGCTGCGCACGCCTATGATAGTACCCCCCCCCCCTCCCAGCACACAGTAATAGTACCCCCCCTCCCCCTCCTCAGCACACAGTAACAGGACCCCCCCCTCCTCAGCACACAGTAATAGGACCCCCCTCCTCCCCCTCCCAGCACACAGTAATAGGACCCACCTCCCCCTCCCAGCACACAGTAATAGGACCCCCCTCCCCCTCCCAGCACACAGTAAAAGGACAGTCTCCCCCCTTTGTTTATCTGCAGCAGCTGCACTAACCTGAGCCACTACTCCTCGTGTGGCTGGCTGTTAGTGCTGCGCTGCTCCTCTCCTCACGCTGCTTCCTCCTGAGGTCAGTGTGTATCACGTGATGGAGAGGGAGGGGAGAGAGCGGGCATGCTGAAGATTGCTGTGCTGTGTCTTCAGGGAGGAGTGAGCAGGAAGGGGGGAGGGCCCTATTGCAGGAGGAGATCCTTCATCCGAGATTAAGATCCTCTGTACGGCCGGCGGCGCAGCAGCATGTTACAGTGAGGCAGGCGCTGCTCGTCAGTATGGTTGCGGAGCAGGGAGAGCGCCTCTCTAGCCCAGCGCCTCCCTGCTTTGCAGACCTTGCTGAGCGGGTAGCACCGGGCCTGCCTCCAATACAATAATATAGTATCTGACGAGCTGTGCTCAGCCTTTTGTTGGAGGAATGTAATGCTCTTAAGGTAGTTGTTTGCTGGCAAATGAGGGTAATTTAGAGATGTTTTAAATATGTGTCACTTATTGACAAACGAGGGTAGTGAGAGATGTTAAAATAAATACACCACTTATTTAAAAGTTCAAAAGTTTATACAGGTTAGCAACTTGGCAAAATAATGTATACATGCTAATTAATGAATGCAGATAAGTCATGTAAGTAACAAACGCCTTGTGAGTGAAAATGTATGTAATATGACTGGGATGAGTAAGTGAAGAAGGAAAAAGTAAGGATTGAAAAGAAAAGGGAAAAGGGCAATAGGAAAGGTATAGGATGGTTTGGAAAATCAGTTGCTCAAATGGTGTAATGGGTAATTGACCGCTCTGTATACAGGTGGTGTGTAACAGTACCAGAGATTCTTATGCTTATTATGGATACAGTCTCTAAGTGTATCGTTAGGGTCACTTGGTCTCTGCTGGTGAATAAACTGTGATCCTGATATGTGGTAAAAAATGCGGGATGAATTAATTAATGCTGCAAAACTTAGTGAGTGGCGGCCTCCCACTCACTCACTTTTGTAGCTTGTAGTTGCGGTGTCTCGCCAAGCTGCGTGCCTTCCCCCGGGTGCCTCTGCGTTCCGGACTTTCCATCCTCTGCTCCGGGAATGTCGTCTATGGGATCATTCACAGAGTGAACGTCCACTCGGACACGGACCCAGGTAGTCGGATGTAGTCTGGGGAGAGGGGTTGGTGCAGTCTGACTTGTTCATCCTTTCCTGGCCTGCTCCTCTCCGCTACGGAGAGGTTGGTCATAAGGTTTTCCTTCTAAAGCCGCTTTTATATTGGACCTATAGTATGCAGGCCATTATTTCTTTCAACTGGAGTGTGTTTTTTTCTTTATACTGTATAGGAGTACACATGGACATGTGATGTAGTACACTATGAATTCTACAATTCCAGGTAAATTTGATAGAGGGATCTGATTTGTTCTATGGCTCAAAGGAAACTTGTTCACTGCCTGACCCAGTAGAACGATATTGTCGATGTAGTGTCAATACCATTTTATGGAATCTGAAATGAAATCTGTGGATCTGAAAAAAATAAGTAATTCTCTCCTTCCACCATGAAAATATTTACAAAGCTTGGGGCCACACTGCACAACCAGAATGCTGTATATACAGATTAGCATTGAAGAGTAAATAATTTCAGACGAGAGTGGTCTCTAGCAAAGACATGAAAAAGTTAATGTCACTGTCATTATTTGCAGAATTGTTACTGCCTGTAATCCCCTTGAATGTGGTATGCTGATGTACAAGCTCACCACATTGATTGTACATATCAAGGATTTACTTGCTAGGTTTGATAGCTCCTGAAGTTTTAAAATAAAAGTGGTAATGTCCTTTAAAAAGTTATTTGAGCTTATACTATTGGTCCAATAGTCCAAATATTGAGCTACCTCATAGTATAGATAATCTCTTGCCACTATGATCGGCCTCCCAGGTGGTACTTTACTATCTTCAGGGGCAAACACAGGATTTTCAGGGGGGTTTCTATTTTTTTTTTTCTATATTTTTTTATAAATGTGATGCCCACATACATACAGTACACATAGCATACATGTCACTAATACACACACACACACACACACACACACACACACACACACACCTTACTTAGAAACACCAACAGAACATACACATAGCATACATGCACATAACATACTAACACATACATACATACATACATACATACATACATACATACATAGCATACAGCACATTAGACGTAGCATAGTTATACACACACAGCATACACAAACATTACACTTACAAACACAGGGCATACAGCATACTTACACAAACACAGATTGTCCGTTGTGTAGGCTAAGCTGCTACAGGAGCTGTGGACCTCTTTAGCAGCCCTGCCGGGCAGCTGAGTGGCACAGATACTCCTATTTCCCTCTCTGACATTGCGTCGCACTGTCCGGCCTCCCATTGCCAGTTCAGCTGTAAGTGCTCCGTGTAACAACAGCCTTAATCTAATATTCGGTACTTTATTTTAATTACTGAAAATACATTCATTAATATTTAAGTCGTACCTGTTTTCTTTTTATTTTTTCCTTTCACAGATTTCGTAGGGTAAGTATGAATTAGTATACTAAAGAAACCATTCACCAGTAAATACACATTTTATTACAATATGTCAAAATCTGATGGTTATTCAACATGGCAATATCTGTTACTTTTTTTTGGAACAAACTTTAAAATGAATTATTTTAACCTCAATACTAGTACAAAGGTGAATAGTAGTACTTATGCATGTAATTATCTTTAGATCTTTAGTTTCCTTACATGAAAATAATATAGAATGTAATGTACACTAACAATCTTAAGTTAAATGCTACTGTATCTATTCTAAGAGTACTCTTCTATTCTCTCTTATCAATTTTATTTAGTTTTACTGCGCAGGGACTACAGGCCTTGGCGTTGGTGCACATGAAGTTCTTCACAGATGATCCCTTTAAAGCATAAAGCCAGTAATTTGTAATCCAGGTATGACTATTGTAGCGGTACTATTTCCTTCTTATAATATAAATATTAAGAATTATGTTTCCCGGTCCAAGGCTTCCTGATACTAATCCTCACTGCACTCTGTTTCTGTCTTCTTAACTCATCTATCAGCTGAAGTAGATCTGTATTAATTGGCATGCAAACTCCTTGTCTTTCCTGAACTCCGGCTATGCTAATAGTTACTATATTACTATTCCTGTGAATTCCTGCACCTTGTTGCTTTTAATTAATACCTCAGGATTTACTTCTGTTTATGATATTCTGTATGAATAGTTATTTTTATGGAGCTCTGGATGACAGTATATATATATATGTAGAGATCTACACTTCACTTGTTTTATACGATATAGGTTCGGCTGCTGGGTTATATGCTCGGCTGCTTTATTAAGTCTGTCACTGAAGTAATTAGCAGCGACTTGTGAGGTACTTCACTTCTTTTATATTGAGGAATGTACAATGCTTAATGCAACTGCCAATTAGGATACATCCTTTTGCTATATGTTCGGCTGCAGTGTTAAGTCTGTCACTGAAATAATTAGCAGCGACTTGTGAGGTACTTCACTTGTGTTATATTGGGGAATGCACAATGCTTAAGGCAGCTGTCAGTTAGGATACATCCTTTAATATAGGGAACATCTGGAGTCGCCTCCCTCGCCGGCCTCCTAAGTACCTCTTCTACTCTGCAGCACAGACGTTCTAGCTGAGTTGATCCGGATTGGCTATATCGGGAAGTGTTTTACCTGTGTCAGTCAGGACTCTCCCCGGTACCTCTATCTTCACGGCGGCTCCCTATCTCCGTTCCTGTCTGACTGTTAAGATGAGCGCTGAGGTGACCCTCCGGTCCTTCAATTGCTGGATCAGCGCTGATTTTCTCGTCGTCTCTTCTCCGGCTGAGGATTTTTTCTCCTTGAGGACAACACCGCGTCTCAGGTAAGGTCGTCTCCCTCACCGCGCAGCAGCTCCGTCCTTCCGTGCTTTCATCCCCGAGAGCTCCCTCAGCGTCGCGTGGATCTTCCTTTTATTACCTCTCCTCCAGTCCCCGGATTAGTCCCGCCAGAGCAGTACTGCACGCGCCGGCATTGTCAGTTAGCTGCTCTCGCTCCCCTTTTCCCTCGAGACCACACCATCTATTTCTAGTTCAGTATTCAGGCTGCTGATTCTGATTTCCCTCTGTGGGGATCATTTCTAGACAACAGAACATTACAGAATCTTTTCTCGTCAACACAACCATATACATAGGTATATATATATATATATATATATATATATATATATATATACAGAAATATCTATAATTAGTTTTCTGTTCACTAATATCACTTCAGATAATTATCTCATTACCTTTCACCATAATATATAGGATATTACATGTCTCCTGGCTAAAAGGATGCGTGTCCTCACGCAATATTAACATAACATAAAAGTTATACTTTCAATTTTACTATATTTATTTAGATTAATGTATACATTCATTACTAAATATATGTTATCAGGATATTTCATTTTTCTTCACTGACAATACCTCAGAGGCAATTTGCCTCTAGTGCTACGTTTCGATCTCCTATTGCCTGGGATCGAGACTGCTCCCTCAGAGGGAATATTTTCACTGAATACAGTATCATGACATTCAATGGATCTCTCTACTCCGAATTTGGAAGTGACCATTTCTACAGAGTCTGTCGAAATTGTACCACTCATGAACAATAGGAGTTCCATGGGGTCATGTAATGGGATGTTTTCCGGAATTTCTTGGCTTTCGGTCCGAGCTGAATCTTCTCTCACTCTAGGACCTTCCACCGCGCAAGGTTTAATTTGGTCTCGGGATACTACTCGGACTGGTCCTTCATTGTCCTGACGTATTCGATAGGTGTAGTTGTTACTAGTGGGAACGCCAACCACAACATAGGGAACATCCTCCCACATGGTGTCCAGTTTGTTACAACGATGATGTTTTCTTCTCCAGACTCTGTCACCAAGTTGCACGATAGTAGCGTTGCCGTGTTCATTATAATATTTCTCTTGTCGGTGGTGTATCACTTCCATTCTGGATACCACGATCTCTTGAGCCGTCTTTATTCGGTGTTGATGTGTTCGCACCCAATCATTTTGAACAGTACTGGGCTCACTTATCTCTGGGAGTAGTTCTAGATCTTTGGGTAGTTGGCCTTGTCGTCCAAAGAGCAAGTAAAAGGGTGTGAACCCGGTGGAGCAGTGTTCGGTATTATTGTATAAATAGACCAATTCGGGTAAATAAACCGGCCACTGAGCACGTTTTTCTGCTGACAAACTACGGAGGAGTCCAATGATGGTCTGATTGGCCCTTTCACACAACCCATTACCTTGTGGATGGTAGGCGGTTGTTCGAATTTTCTTGCACCCATATAAATAGCAAAGTTCTTGAAACAGCTGGGACTCGAAGGCTGGACCTTGATCCGTCAAAATTTTCTCAGGATACCCATATGGTCGAGCAAAGTATCTCAAGAAAAGGTTAGCCGTGGTTTTGGCAGTTAGATCACGGGCTGGTACAATAACTAGAAATTTACTGAAATGATCAATAATTGTCAAGGCATATTGAAAACCACTGGAACTGGAGTCAAGTTTGACATGGTCTAAGGCCACGATTTCCAATGGCCGGCAACTCTTAATGGGGTGCAGAGGATCTCTTTGTTTTGGATCAGGGCTTCGTTTAAGATTACAGGTCACACAGTTACGACACCAATTATTTATGTCTGCCTTCATTCCAACCCAGAAATATCTCCTACGGAGGACAGCTTCTGTCTTCTGAGTGCCGAAGTGCCCAGATTGATTATGATAGGAGTGGATAAGCAGATCACTCTTTTGTCGAGGTACCACGATTTGGTTGATGAGTTGATGTGTGCCGGGATCCAGGCTCTCCCGAATTATGAGACCATGTTTAATCCTAATGCGGTCTCGGTGCCTAAGTAATTTCACCAACTCAGGATCAACAGTGTCTCGCTGAGTTTTGGTCAACTGTTGCCTCTTACGGATAATGTCTATCAATTGACATAGTACAGGATCAGTCTCTTGAACTCGTTTCCAGTCCAATAAAAGAGGTTCCGGCTCTATGCTCTCAGGGTTGGATGGGGTGTTAGCAGTTACAGGATCAGAGATGGCAACTTGTGTTGGCTTTCTCCTTACAGGTTGAAATGTAGGGATCTCTACCTCTTCTGCTTGATCTTTTTCACTTTCTGAGAGATCAGTGGTGGGTAGCCTAGACAAGGCGTCAGCGTTTCCATTAGATTTACCACTTCTATAACGTACAGTATAGCGAAAATTAGATAGACGTGACATCCATCTCTGTTCAAGTGCTCCCAAACGGGCAGTAGATAGATGTGCCAATGGGTTGTTATCGGTGACTATCACAAATGGTGTAGCGGCTAAATAGTTCTTAAATTTTTCTGTAACAGCCCATATAAGGGCTAGCAACTCCAATTTGAAAGTACTATAATTTTCATTGTGTCGTTCAGTTTTTCGGAGACCTCGACTAGCATAAGCTATGACCCGCTCATGTCCATCCTGCATTTGCGATAATACTGCCCCTAAACCCCGATGACTCGCATCGGTGTACACAAGGAAGGGTTTGTCATAGTCCGGGTAAGCAAGCAGTGGAGCTTCTATCAGGGAAGTTTTCAATTGATCGAAGGCGCATTGATGTTCTTTTGACCAAGAAATTCCAGTTACACCTCTTTTCTCTTGACCAGATCTGCCCCGTAACAGTTCATGAAGTGGAGTTGCTATCTTGGCAAATCGTTCTATAAAGCGCCTGTAATAGCCAACAAAACCTAAGAAACTTCGGACATCCTTCACGGTTTTGGGTACCGGCCAATCTCGTATCACTCTGATTTTTTCCGGATCAGGTTTCACACCTTCCGCACTGACAATATGCCCTAGATAGTGTACTTCGGGTTTTAGTAAGTGGCATTTTGATGGTTTTAATTTTAAGCCTGCCTTGGCCAGCTGGGTGAAGACCTCTTCGAGATGTTTAAGGTGCTCCTCGTAATCCTTAGAAAAGATTATTACGTCGTCCAGGTATAATAGTACCATTTCAAAATTGCGATGTCCCAGGCAGTGTTCCATCACTCGTTGAAATGTGGCGGGAGCATTACAAAGTCCGAACGGCATCCGGTTGAATTCGAACAGACCCATTGGAGTAGTAAACGCAGTCTTTTCCCGATCTTCAGGGGCTACCGGAATCTGCCAGTATCCACTTGTGAGGTCTAACGTGGAGAAATAAGCCGCAGTCTTCAAGGCTGTTAGCGATTCCTCAATCCTGGGTAAGGGATAAGCATCCTTGTGTGTTATTACATTCAGTTTGCGGTAATCCACGCAAAAGCGAAGACTACCGTCTTTTTTTTTTACGATAACAATTGGGGCCGCCCAGGGACTATGGCTCTCTTGGATTACGTTGGCTTCTTTCATCTCCGTCAGCATACTTCGGACTGGTTGGTACATCGCTGGAGGTAAAGGTCGGTGTCTCTCCTTGATAGGGGGATTTGTCCCAGTGGGGATGTAATGAAATACGTTATCTGCTAGCCCGAAATCCGAAGGGTGTTGACTGAAAGCTATGGCATTACGTTGCACCACTTGGAGGACCCCTCGTCGTTGTTCTTCTGGGGTCTCTACATTCCCTATTTGCAACTCATTCCACCATGGTACTTCATCATTAGCAACAGTGGTTCTCTCCATTACTGCTCCTTGGGTGATGGTGGTCCTGTTTTCTCCAAGTATGTCCTGAAAATCCACTTGTATTACTCGAGCTATTGGACAGTGTTTAAAAAGTCGAATGGGGTAATTATGTGGGTTGAGAATACGAATGGGTACTTTTCCACGTTCTACTTTTGCCAATGTTCGGGCGATTGCGAATGGTTGTCGCCCATCTGTGTCACAACTTTCAATTACTGCCTCGTAATCTTTTCCTCCTGGCCCAATCCTGGCCTTACACCAAACAACATGTTCAGAGTTTGGTAATAGCAGTATCGGACGTCTATCAGCAATTCTCGCCTTTCCGACTTCTCCTAGAGAGTTGGTGAATTTACTGTGTCCCTCCAGCAACCGCGCTGTCTGAATTAGAGCTTTTTGTTCCCTCGGGGCCGCTGTTCGCATTTCTATCTTTAGAGCCTCCACCCATTCTTCAGGACAGTTTTTTAGAACATTCATACCCAGAATTACTGGGGGCAAGTGTTCGTTCCAATTGGTCGTTATTAGGCACCCTTGTCTCGGGAGTTTCGTCTGTCCAATTTTTAGTTCCGCTTCCCAATAGCCTCGATAAACGATCGGCTGTCCGTTGCTTGCTAGAAGCTGTAACCAGGTGGTAGGTGGTGTCACTATTTCTTCTTCCTCCCAATGTCGACAAAACTCTGGCATTTGAATAGTGGTGACTTGTGAACCGGTATCTAATAAAGCCATTATTTCCACGTCATTAATTTTAATTTTCAACCGAGGGCACTCTCCAACATACCGGGGCCACCAATCTTGTGTTGCGGGACCTACTGTGGAATCTCCTCCCGAGGGTCGGTCCCTCGCCTCGGGGTCCCTCCATTTAAATCACCCTGAGGGCAATTCCGTTCAATATGTCCCGCCTGTTGACAACCTCGACATATGGGTCTTCCACTCTGGTCGAACTGGTCAGTTGGACGTCGACCCGTTTCACGGGGAACTTCCCATCGAGCCCTATATCTTCCTCCCCGTTCTTGGCGCCAGTCCCGCCGACGAGCCCCAGCCTGTTCCAGGCGAATTTCTTTAATTTCTCTCATCATTTCGGTAATGGCGTTGGTAAGAGTCCCAATGGGATCTTGGCCCACTTGTACTTGTTGAGTAACTAGTTTCTTTTTGGTTTCTAATTCAGGATTCATGTATGAGTTAACTTCTTCCCATTCCGTACTTTCCTCTGAGACTGTGGATGGGTTATATTCCGTATCCAAGTTCTGATTTAATCCCAGAATGTCTAAAACATCTTCCTTAAATTCAGGAAACGTACATGCAGGGTTTTGCCGTCTACACATTCGGAGTTGAGCCTTGACCGATTCACCATGAGCCCCTTCGATGAACAAGTTGATAAGGGTCTCATCAACCTGCTCTATCTCTGTTGCCCCATACACTCGGATAGCCCGCATGGCTTCCTGTAATCCTAAGGCAAATTCTCTCAGAGACTCTTGCGGTTGCTGTTTCCTCGCATATAATCGACTCTTAAGATCAGCGATGGTTCGAGAGTTGAAGATGCGTTCTAATTTTTTAAAAATGTCTTCGGCTGTTTTCCTCTCTTCCTCTTCCCACGCTTTAGCTTCACGTAGAGCCGAGCCTTGTAATTGTCCCAACACTATTTGTACCTTCTGTTCTTCCTTTAACGGGTACAGCTTAAACATTGAACGCATTTTATCTCTAAAGTCTCTGAAAGCACTTGTACCCTTTGACCGGGTGTCTCCCGAATAGATTGGAAGCCATGAAGCTCCGAAATAATATGGCATGGTGATCGCCGTTGTTTGTGTTGACTCATTGGTCGGTGTTACTGACCTCTGTCCCGGAGATGCCGGTAATAATCTTCGACCTGAGGATGATGCCTGGGGTTCCGTCATTGTTCTGTCGTACGTACTTTTCGGATCCTGTTCGTAGACGCCACTTATGTAACAACAGCCTTAATCTAATATTCGGTACTTTATTTTAATTACTGAAAATACATTCATTAATATTTAAGTCGTACCTGTTTTCTTTTTATTTTTTCCTTTCACAGATTTCGTAGGGTAAGTATGAATTAGTATACTAAAGAAACCATTCACCAGTAAATACACATTTTATTACAATATGTCAAAATCTGATGGTTATTCAACATGGCAATATCTGTTACTTTTTTTTGGAACAAACTTTAAAATGAATTATTTTAACCTCAATACTAGTACAAAGGTGAATAGTAGTACTTATGCATGTAATTATCTTTAGATCTTTAGTTTCCTTACATGAAAATAATATAGAATGTAATGTACACTAACAATCTTAAGTTAAATGCTACTGTATCTATTCTAAGAGTACTCTTCTATTCTCTCTTATCAATTTTATTTAGTTTTACTGCGCAGGGACTACAGGCCTTGGCGTTGGTGCACATGAAGTTCTTCACAGATGATCCCTTTAAAGCATAAAGCCAGTAATTTGTAATCCAGGTATGACTATTGTAGCGGTACTATTTCCTTCTTATAATATAAATATTAAGAATTATGTTTCCCGGTCCAAGGCTTCCTGATACTAATCCTCACTGCACTCTGTTTCTGTCTTCTTAACTCATCTATCAGCTGAAGTAGATCTGTATTAATTGGCATGCAAACTCCTTGTCTTTCCTGAACTCCGGCTATGCTAATAGTTACTATATTACTATTCCTGTGAATTCCTGCACCTTGTTGCTTTTAATTAATACCTCAGGATTTACTTCTGTTTATGATATTCTGTATGAATAGTTATTTTTATGGAGCTCTGGATGACAGTATATATATATATGTAGAGATCTACACTTCACTTGTTTTATACGATATAGGTTCGGCTGCTGGGTTATATGCTCGGCTGCTTTATTAAGTCTGTCACTGAAGTAATTAGCAGCGACTTGTGAGGTACTTCACTTCTTTTATATTGAGGAATGTACAATGCTTAATGCAACTGCCAATTAGGATACATCCTTTTGCTATATGTTCGGCTGCAGTGTTAAGTCTGTCACTGAAATAATTAGCAGCGACTTGTGAGGTACTTCACTTGTGTTATATTGGGGAATGCACAATGCTTAAGGCAGCTGTCAGTTAGGATACATCCTTTAATATAGGGAACATCTGGAGTCGCCTCCCTCGCCGGCCTCCTAAGTACCTCTTCTACTCTGCAGCACAGACGTTCTAGCTGAGTTGATCCGGATTGGCTATATCGGGAAGTGTTTTACCTGTGTCAGTCAGGACTCTCCCCGGTACCTCTATCTTCACGGCGGCTCCCTATCTCCGTTCCTGTCTGACTGTTAAGATGAGCGCTGAGGTGACCCTCCGGTCCTTCAATTGCTGGATCAGCGCTGATTTTCTCGTCGTCTCTTCTCCGGCTGAGGATTTTTTCTCCTTGAGGACAACACCGCGTCTCAGGTAAGGTCGTCTCCCTCACCGCGCAGCAGCTCCGTCCTTCCGTGCTTTCATCCCCGAGAGCTCCCTCAGCGTCGCGTGGATCTTCCTTTTATTACCTCTCCTCCAGTCCCCGGATTAGTCCCGCCAGAGCAGTACTGCACGCGCCGGCATTGTCAGTTAGCTGCTCTCGCTCCCCTTTTCCCTCGAGACCACACCATCTATTTCTAGTTCAGTATTCAGGCTGCTGATTCTGATTTCCCTCTGTGGGGATCATTTCTAGACAACAGAACATTACAGAATCTTTTCTCGTCAACACAACCATATACATAGGTATATATATATATATATATATATATATATATATATATACAGAAATATCTATAATTAGTTTTCTGTTCACTAATATCACTTCAGATAATTATCTCATTACCTTTCACCATAATATATAGGATATTACACTCCGCATCAGGTACAGTATATGAAAGCCACCTGATGTGGAAGCGCTGACAACTGAACCGGCAGTGGGAGGCCGAGAATCTCTGATCTCAGCTGGGTGCCCGCGGCTGCTTCAGAGACAAGACTGTCTCCGCCTTAGGAAAAAAGAGTTTTGTCCGTCAGGGGGGATTTCTGGGTACTCAGAACCCCCCCCCCCCCCTGCTTCCGCGTGAGCATCTGATCTTTATGTAGTGCTGCATTCAGATCGCAAATGCCGGATCCTACCCAGTAAGAGAAACGCGTACTTACCGGGTGGGATCCGGCATTTGCACTCCGTTGCTGGCTTTCCGACCCGGCAATATACCGGGTCGGTTGCCATAGCAGCGGAGGGCGCAGCAGCAGCAGGGGCGGGGGTGGAGGCGGCGCTGGGAGATGAGCTCATCTCCTGCGCCGCCTCTCCCTATGCTGTGAATGGGAGCCGTGTCGCATCGGAACGGCTCCCATTCACACTGCACCTGACCCGGTAATAACCCTTCTTTTTTACCGGGTTGAATTACCGGGTCAGGTGACCCGCTAATTCTGAAAAGGAGCTTTCACATCGCAATATGCCGTGTCGATACCGGGTTTTTAGTGCGATGTGAAAGGGGTATAAGTTTGGTATAGTGTAAAGCATTTGAGCAAAGTTTCCTTACAGCCATGGAATAAATCAACCAGTCAGGTCCCAATATCAGATTTATCTGGCACTGCAGCTTCTCCTGTGTACATTTTCTGGATGTAGCTGTTTCTTGAGAACAATTAATTCCAAACGATGTTATACTCCAAGCCTACAGATCATAATACCTTATTGCATGTGACCAGTGATCATCTACCAGCCTCAAAAGAAGGATTACCATTCTCTCCATTTTCTCATACGTCCTAGAGGATGCTGGGGTCCACATCAGTATCATGGGGTATAGACAGTTCCGCAGGAGCCATGGGGCACTTTAAGACTTTTCTAGAATGTGATCTGGCTCCTCCCTCTATGCCCCTCCTCCAGACCTCAGTTTAGAAAATGTGTCCAGGCAGACTGGTCGCACTCCAATGGAGCTCTACTGAGTTTCACTGAAAGACTTTATATTAGGTGTTTTTTTTCAGGGGGACTGCTGGCAACAGTCTCCCTGCTTAATGGGACTTAGGAGGAAGAAGTAGGAACCAACTTCCTAAAGAGTTTCATGGCTCTGCTTCTTGCGGACAGGACACCATTAGCTCCTGAAGGGTACTGAACACTAGCTGCGGCTACGCGCTCACTCCCACAGTACGCCATCACCCCCCTCACAGAGCCAGAAGTCAGAAGACGTGTGAGTATTATTACCGGAGGTCTGCAGAGAGGGATCTCTGGTCATCGTGACAGCTTAAGGTACCGCGGGAACGCTGCGCGAACATGCTATCCATAACACAGTGCACAGAAGGGTGCAGGGCACAGGGGAGGGGGGCGCCCGGACAGCATGAAACCTACTCTCACTGGCAAAAGGTAGCATACTTTGTATTTACACTGTCCTACACCCCTGCCAGTATAAATATCTATTCTAAGGCTGAGGGAAAATGCGCCATTACAGGGGGCGGGGCTTCTGCCTCAGGCAGCCAGCACACTGCTCAGCGCCATTTTCTCCCAGCAGCTGCGGGGCAAGAAACGCTGATCCTCCTCTCCACTTCTGAATCAAGTATCAGGGTGCAAAAAAAAAGGGGGGGGGGGGGGAGTGTAATATTCGGTGCTAAAACCTATTATTTGTAATATAAAGCGCTTGAAGGTCTCTGTGTACAAAGTACGCGACACAGGGATTTTGTCTCTGTGTACAAAGTACGCGACACAGGGATTTTTTCTTCTGGCGCTGAGTTGTGGACTGGCAATTCCTTTCTGTGTCCCTCTGACAGATTTTACTGTGGTTCTGTCCCCATTAAGCCCCGGAGTGTCTGTGGTGTTATTGTGCACGTGTGCAGGGGCGGATCCAGAAGAAAATGATAGGGGGAGCACCATGGAAGGGGCAAGTACATTTGTGTGCGGCTTCGGTGCATGTGAAGTGGCGCTTCTTATACAAAGCCCACAGTTGTAGCGCTCATTATGCAATGTCCACTGTACTGGTAGTGCCCCTTATATAGACCCCATAGTAGTGGTGCCCCTTTTGCAATGCCTGTATTGCCCCCAGTAGTAATGTTGCCTGTAGTAATGCCCCCAGTCATTATGCCCCCAGTGGTAATTCCCCTGCAGTCATGACCCCAGTAGTTTACCCCCCCCTTTAGTTTAGCCTCCCAGTGGTAATGCCCCCAGTAGTTTAGCCACCAGTAGTAATGCCCCCCCCTGTAGTTTGCCCCATTGTAGTTTAGTCCCTGTAGTTATGCCCCCTTGTAGCTTAGCCTTCAGTAGTAATGCCCCCAGTAGTTTGGCCACTGTAGTTATCCCCCAGTAGTTTGGCCCCTGTAGTTAAGCCCCCAGTAGTTTGGCCCCCCTGTAGTTTAGCCCCCAAGTAGTAATGCCCCTGTAGTTAAGCCGCCAGTAGTAATGCCCCTGTAGTTACGCCGCCAGTAGTTAGCACCTTTGTAGTTGGCCCCCAGTAATAGTCCCCCAGTAGTTTGCCCCCAGTAGATGCCACCCAGTAATAATGTCCCCCAGCAGTTTGCCCCAGTAGATGCCCCCCAGTAAGAATGTCCCCCAGTAGTTTGCCCCCAGTAGATGCCCCCAGTAATAATGTCCCCCAGCAGTTTGCCCCCAGTAGATGCCCCCCAGTAATAATGTCCCCCAGCAGTTTGCCCCCAGTAGATGCCCCCCAGTAATAATGTCCTCCAGTAGTTTGCCCCCAGTAGTAATGCCCCTTAGGAGTTTGCCCCCAATAGATGACCCCCCAGTAGTAATGCCCCCCAGTAGATGCCCCCCAGTAAAAATGTCCCCCAGTAGCTGCCCCCAATAGATGACCCCCCTGTAGTAATGCCCCCAGTAGATGCCCCCCAGTAATAATGTCCCAGTAGCTGCCCCCAATAGATGACCCCCCATTAATAATGCCCCCTATGAGTTTGCCCCAATAGATGACCCCCCTGTAGTAATGACCCCCAGAAGATGGCCCCCAGTAAAAATGTCCCCCAATAGATGACCCCCAGTAGTAATGCCCCCAGTAGATGCCCCCCAGTAATAATGCCCCAGTAGCTGCCCCCAATAGATGACCCCCCCAGTAATAATGCCCCCTACGAGTTTGCCCCAATAGATGACCCCTCAGTAGTGATGCCCCCAGTAGATGCCCCCCAGTTATAATGCCCCCAGTAGTTTGCCCCCCAAGTAGTAATGCCCCTTGTTGATGCCCCCCAGTAGTAATGTCCCCCGTAGTTTGCCCCCAGTAGATGCCCCCGCTGCATTAAGGAAGAAAAAAACATACTTACCGAGCCCCGTTCCCGCACCGCTGCAGTCCTCCTCCTCCCTGGGCGTCCGCTCCTCAGTCAGCACTATGAGAGAGACTGACATCTCTCCCACGGCGCACAGTGACAGCGCCGGAAGCCGCAGATCAGTACTGAGCTCCTGCCTCCGGCTGCCGCTGTGCAGGAAGACGAGCGCCCGCTGGTAACACAATCTCAGCGGGCGCCCGTCATCTCCCTGTGCGGCGGCGCCGGCACCGGGGGGGTCACAAATGACAGGGGGGCACGGGCCCGAGTGCCCCCCTCCTGGATCCGCCACTGCACGTGTGTGACATGTCTGAGGCAGGGAGCCATTTTAGGGACACAGAGTTGTATTGTGGTGGTGCTGTCGGCACACCACGAGCCTGAATGGGTGAAAGAATTACGTGATAGTGTGAATCATATCAGTAAGAGATTGGATAAGTCTGAGTGCAGAAAGCTGGAGAAAATCTGTCGAAGATGTGATTTTTAATAGTTCTGCCTTTTCATCCACAGGGGACCCCTCTGGGTCACATAAAAGGTTATTTACACAGGTTGTACAGACTGATACCGACATGGACTCTGATTCCTGTGTCAACATTAGTGATTCCAGAGGAATAGATCCAAAATTATTGAAAAACATTCAGTACATGATTGTTGCTATAAAGGAGGTATTAGAAGTTATGGAGCCCCCTCCTTTACCTCAGGAGAAAGCTTACTTTTATAAAGAAAAGAAAATTAACGTAACTTTTCCTCCATCTCATGAGCTGAACACTCTCTTTGAGGGAGTCTGGGTAAACCCTGAAAATAAATTTCAGATTCCCAAAAGAATTCAGGTAGCTTATCCTTTCCCGGCAGAGGACAGGAAAAGGTGGGAGTCACCCCCCATTTTGGACAGTGCGCTGTCACGATTAACAAAAAAGGTGATTCTCCCTGCACTTGGGACGGCTTCCCTAAAGGAGCCGGCAGACTGCAAGTTGGAGAATACGTTGAAATCTATTTATGTGGCCAATGGGACACTACTCAGGCCTACCACTGCCTGTGAGTGGTGCTATTGAAAAGTGGTCAGAAAACTTGTCATCAGACATTGACACAATAGATAGAGACAAGATACGCCTAACGTTAGGTCATATCAAAGACACTGCTGCATACATGCTAGAAGCCATGAAAGATATTGGTCTCTTGGGATCAAGAGCCGCTACCAGGGCAGTCTCAGCACGGAGGGCGTTGTGCATCCGCCAATGGAATGCTGACGCAGATTCCAAAAGGAATATGGAGGCTCTCCCATATAAAGGTGAGGCCTTGTTTGGAGATGGGCTGGATGCTTTTGTTTCTGCGGCTACTGCTGGTAAGTCGACATTCTTGCCTAATGCTCCTGCGCCGGCGAAAAAGACACATCACTCTCAGATGCAGTCCTTTCGGCCGAATAAATACAAAAAGGGTAAAGGTTCCCCTTTCTTTGCGGGTAAAGGAAGGGGAAAAGGAAAAAAGTCTGCAGCGTCTACAGGATCACAGTAGCAGAAATCAACTTCTGCTTCTGCCAAATCTTCAGCATGACGCTGGGGCTCCCTTGCAGGAGTCCACTCAGGTGGGGGCACGTCTGAAACTCTTCAGTCAGTTTTGGGTTCAATCTGGCCTGGACCCATGGGTCTTACAAATAGTGTCCCATGGGTACAAACTGAAGTTTCAAGACATTCCCACATGCCGATTTTTCAAATCAGCCTTACCAGCTTCTATCCCAGACAGGGAAGTGATAGCGGCAGCAATACAAAAATTGTGTCAGGATCAAGTGTCCTGGTTCCCTTGTCGCAACAAGGAGAAGGGTTTTATTCAAGCCTATTCGTAGTTCCGAAGCCAGACGGCTCGGTCAGACCAATTTTAAACCTGAAAACTCTGAATCTCTACCTGCAAAGGTTCAAGTTCAAGATGGAATCTCTGAGGGCAGTGATTTCCAGTCTGGAGGAAGGGGACTTCATGGTGTCAGTGGACATAAAAGATGCCTACTTACATGTTCCCATTTAGCCTCCACATCAAGCTTATCTGAGATTCGCGATACAGGATTGTCATTACCAATTTCAGACGTTGCCGTTTGGACTCTCCACGACACCGAGGGTGTTCACCAAGGCGATGGCGGAGATGATGGTCCTCGTTCGACAGAAAGGAGTCAATATAATTCCTTACCTAGATGATCTCCTGATAAAAGCGAGGTCCAGGGAAAGGTTAGTGCAGAACATTGCACTCTCCCTGACAGTACTTCAACAACACGGTTGGATCATAAATTTTCCAAAATCACAGTTGGAACTGACGACAAGACTGTCTTTTCTGGGGATGATACTGGACACAGAAGTACAGAGGGTATTTCTTCCAGTAGTAGGCTCTGGAAATCCAGAGAATAGTCAAACAAATTCTGAAACCAACAAGAGTGTCGATTCATCAATGCATTCGGTTGTTGGAAAAGATGGTAGCGGCCTACGAGGCCATACAGTTTGGCCGATTCCATGCCAGAGTATTCCAGTGGGACCTGTTGGACAAGTGGTCCAGGTCTCACCTTCACATGCACCAGAAGATAATCCTGTCATCCAAAGCCAGAATTTCGCTCCTGTGGTGGCTACACAGTTCTCACCTACTAGAGGGACGCAGGTTCGGGATTCAGTACTGGGTCCTAGTAACCACGGATGCAAGTCTACGAGGCTGGGGAGCAGTCACACAGGGGGAAAGCTTCCAAGGAAGATGGTCAAGTCAAGAACTTGTCTTCACATAAACGTTCTGGAGTTGAGAGCCATTTACAATGGCCTTCTACAAGCGGTGCATCTTCTTCAAGATCAACCTGTACAGATCCAGTCGGACAATGTAACAGCAGTCGTGAACATAAACCATCAGGGCGGAACGAAAAGCAGAGTGGCGATGGCAGAGGTGACAAAGATCCTCCTCTTTGCAGAAAGGCATGCAAGAGCTCTGTCGGCAATTTTCATTCCGGGAGTGGACAACTGGGAAGCAGACTTCCTCAGCAGACACGATCACCATCCAGGAGATGGGGCCTCCACCAAGAAGTCTTCACAGAGGTGACAGATCTTTGGGGAGTTCCTCAAGTAGACATGATGGCATCTCGTCTCAACAAGAAGCTTCAGAGATATTGTTCCAGGTCGAGAGACCCTCAAGCAATAGCAGTGGATGCACTAGTGACCCAGTGGGTGTTTCGGTTGGTGTATTTTTTCCCTCCACTTCCACTAACACCAAAAGTTCTCAAGATCATAAGAAGGGTTCGAGCGATCCTCTTTGTCCCAGACTGGCCAAGGAGGTCTTGGTATCCAGATCTTCAGGAGTGGCTCATAGAAGATCCTCGGCCTCTTCCTCTTCGCGAGGACCTGCTGCAGCAGGGGCCGTGCGTGTATCAAGACTTACCACAGCTACGTTTGACGGCATGGCTGTTGAGCGCCGGATCCTAGCCCGGAAGAGTATTCCCAAAGAAGTAATTCCCACTCTGATTCAGGCCAGTCAAGGGGTAACGTCTAAACATTTCCACCGTATTTGGAGAAAATATGTGTCTTGGTGTGAATCCAAGAATGCTCCAACGGAAGAGTTTCAGTTAGGACGTTTTCTCCATTTTCTTCAGGTGGGTGTGGATGCGGGCCTACGATTGGGTTCAATCAAGGTCCAAATTTCGGCCTTGTACGTTTTCTTTCAAAAACAATTGGCCTCCTTTCCAGAAGTTCAGGCCTTCGTGAAAGGGGTTCTGCAGATCCAACCTCCATTTGTGCCTTCTGTGGCACCATGGGATCTTAACGTGGTGTTGAAGTTCCTTCAATCGGATTGGTTTGAACCTCTCCAGGAGATAGAATTGAAGTTTCTCACTTGGAAAGTGGTCATGCTGTTGGCCTTGGCATCCGCAAGACGGGTGTCTGAGTTAGGGGCTTTGTCTCACAAGAGCCCGTACTTGATTTTCCATGAAGATAGGGCTGAGTTAAGAACTCGTCAGCAATTTCTTCCTAAGGTGGTTTCTTCTTTCCATATAAAACAACCTATTGTGGTGCCAGTGGCTACTGGCACCTTAGCTGGTTCAAAGTCTCTGGATGTGGTCAGAGCTTTGAGAATTTATGTTGCAAGAACAGCTCGAATACGGAAAACAGAGGCTCTGTTTGTCCTGTATGTTCCCAACAAGATTGGGTGTCCTGCTTCTAAGCAGACCATTGCGCGTTGGATCAGAGGTACGATTCAGCACGCTCATTTCACGGCAGGATTGCCGATACCGAATTCGGTGCATGCCCATTCTACTAGAAAGGTGGGCTCATCCTGGGCGGCTGCCCGGGGGGTCTCGGCATTACAACTTTGCCGAGCAGCTACTTGGTCAGGGACAAACACGTTTGCTAAATTTTACAAGTTTGACACCTTGGCCGATGAGGCCCTCAAGTTTGGTCAATCGGTGCTGCAGGGTCATCCGCACTCTCCCGCCCATACTGGAGCTTTGGTATAACCCCATGGTACTGAAGTGGACCCCAGCATCCTCTAGGACAGGGGTGTCAAAGACAAGGCCCGCGGGCCAAATCCGGCCCGCCAGACCTCGTCTGATGGCCCGCGGTGCCGCCGCCATGAAACCCCCTTCTCCCGAGTGCCCAGCTCGGGGGGGGCGGGGTTTCGCGGAATGACGCAATTGCGTCGTGACGTCACGGCGCAAACGCGTCATTCAACGAAACCCCGTCGGAGGAGGGAGAAGGGAGCCGCGCAGACGAGGAGGGAGAGGCGGCTGAAGAGCGGCGAGAACCGCTTCAAATGTAAGTCAGCCCCTCTCCCTTCCTCTCTTTCTCTCTCTCTCCCTCCTTCCACCACCTGCCGCAATGTGTAAAATGGGGACCTGTACCTGCCGCTATGTGTAAAATGGGGACCTGTGCCTGCCACAATGTGTAAAATGGGGACCTGTGCCTGCCACAATGTGTAAAATGGGGACCTGTACCTGCCGCTATGTGTAAAATGGGGACCTGTGCCTGCCACAATGTGTAAAATGGGGACCTGTGCCTGCCACAATGTGTAAAATGGGGACCTGTACCTGCCGCTATGTGTAAAATGGGGACCTGTGCCTGCCACAATGTGTAAAATGGGGACCTGTGCCTGCCACAATGTGTAAAATGGGGACCTGTACCTGCCGCTATGTGTAAAATGGGGACCTGTGCCTGCCACAATGTGTAAAATGGGGACCTGTGCCTGCCACAATGTGTAAAATGGGGACCTGTACCTGCCGCTATGTGTAAAATGGGGACCTGTGCCTGCCACAATGTGTAAAATGGGGACCTGTACCTGCCGCTATGTGTAAAATGGGGACCTGTGCCTGCCACAATGTGTAAAATGGGGACCTGTGCCTGCCACAATGTGTAAAATGGGGACCTGTGCCTGCCACAATGTGTAAAATGGGGACCTGTGCCTGCCACAATGTGTAAAATGGGGACCTGTGCACTATAAAAGGGGGCACATGGCTGGGCACTATAAAAGGGGGCACATGGCTGGGCACTTTAAAAGGGGGCAGATGGCTGGGCACATATAAGGCAGGTGGAGCGGTAAATTTTGGATAGACCTACAGATACAACCGGCCCTTTGATGGGGTCCAAACTGCTGATGCGGCCCCCGATGAATTTGAGTTTGACACCCCTGCTCTAGGATGTATGAGAAAACAGGATTTTAATACCTACGGATAAATCCTTTTCTCCTAATCCGTAGAGGATGCTGGGCACCCAGCCCAGTGCATTCTTTACCTGCATTTGTTATTTTGTTAAAAATGTTTTCAGCACGGTTGCTCTAATGTTTATGCCCGTTGGCATGTGTTTTGTTGAATGCCATGTGTGCGGCATGGTTGAAGTGTGAGCTGGTATGAATCTCACCGTTAACTTAAAAGTAAATCCTTTCCTCAAAATGTATGTCTCCCTGGGCACAGTTCCTATACTGAGGTCTGGAGGAGGGACATAGAGGGAGGAGCCAGTTCACACTCTAGAAAAGTCTTAAAGTGCCCATGGCTCCTGCGGAACCGTCTGTACCCCATGGTACTGAAGTGGACCCCAGAATCCTCTATGGACTAGGAGAAAAGGATTTACCGGTAGGTATTAAAATCCTGTTTTTAAGAGCGTGGTGCATTTGCACTGACTTTGCAGATTAATAAGATGTTACTTATATTTCTACAGTTCTCACCCAAGTTATCACCCAAGAACACTGAAGCAAAATAAAAGGTTTCACGTCTTTCAAGAGAAACAGCTGTGTCCCCTAAAGAGCAAAAAACAGGTACAAAAAAAAAAAGAAAATTATCTGGATGTAGGACTTTACTCCTATCAGTATAAATATCAGCAAGTACAAATGCATCGGCTGCATAATTGTAGCTTTCTTGAACAAGGGAATAGACATTCATAGATTTACAAAATGAATGAACCTATAACCTGTTCAAGTAAATTCGTAGTGTACTAAATAAAATGTCCATGTGGTCTACTATACAGTATATAGGAAAACCCACACGCCAGTCGAAAGAAAGACCTGCATAGGTCCAATATAAGAGCGGATTTAGAAGGTAAACCTTCTGGTTAACAAGTAGCCAGATGTTTTCGAGATTTAAAGCCCAATTTGTCAACCATAAAATACAAGATGATTTACTGGGTGCTAAACTCCAGATGGGAAGACAAAAAATAGATCCTATAACAAGGAGAAACAATGTGGTTCCACACCTTACAGACAGGTAATAATATACATGTTACAAACACACAGAAAAAGAAGCCTTTTTTTGGGGTGCACGGAGATTCTGATACTTGTAAATTAACATATAACTTTTATTGTTATCATTAAAAAAATATTTCACCCATATGAAAAATATAAAAAAGTGAAAGTAAAGTTAAAGATAGTGAAATTAAAATCTATTATTTTCCACAGAGACTGCTATTGACGAAGATTTCTCTTCTAATAAAGGCTTAATAGCCCCTGCTGCTATTAAGATGCTTAGTATATGTAATCCTGCTGATTATCAATATTTCTGTTCAGCAATCACCAGTGATTCATCCAATCGGTTTAAATCAAATATCTATCATTGGAAATAAATTATAACTGGTGTTTCATTTCAATAAAGCTTAATTATTTGTGAAAATGTATGTCTTTATTGTGGCCCTTATTAATGTGCTAAAAAGCCCTCACTTTTTCCACATATGTCAAATTACACTGTTATTTTCATTTTGCCAGTATATCTACGTGGTTTATTATACTTGTGGCGATAATCAGTATGTAGAAATAAATATTTAATATATCAATACCAAATGCCAGTACCGTTCTCACTCTTTACAGCCCGGGTGCTGGGCTACACTACCTGCGCCTGGCTATATCATTTATTATCAGTCACAACACCTTATATGTATAATAAACCATGTAGATATACTGGCAAAATGAAAATAACAGTGTAATTTGACATATGTGGAAAAAGTGAGGGCCTTTTAGCACATTAATAAGGGCCACAATAAAGACATACATTTTCACAAATAATTAAGCTTTATTGAAATGAAACACCAGTTATAATTTATTTCCAATGATAGATATTTGATTTAAACCGATTGGATGAATCACTGGTGATTGCTGAACAGAAATATTGATAATCAGCAGGATTACATATACTAAGCATCTTAATAGCAGCAGGGGCTATTAAGCCTTTATTAGAAGAGAAATCTTCGTCACAGCAATAGCTGTCTCTGTGGAAAATAATAGATTTTAATTTCACTATCTTTAACTTTACTTTCACTTTTTTATATATTTCATATGGCTGAAAAATCTTTTTAATGATAACAATAAAAGTTATATATTAATTTACAAGTATCAGAATCTCGGTGCACCGCAAAAAAAGGCTTCTTTTTCTGTGTGTTTGTACTATAGTCTTCCAGGCCAGGGGTAGCACTCCCGGACAATAATAAGGTGTGCAGTTTAAACTATAAATTTGTCTTAAGGGAAAGAGAACAAGTATTTAGAAAAAAATAATTTTTGCTTGTGCGGGAATATTTTTTGCTCTATACTGAATAATATACATGTTATTTTAATATGATAATAGTTGTATTGTCCTCTGCATTTACAGATGTAGCCAGCCTCATCTATCCCGCGATACGTACGCACGGGCATACGCATTGTGGGATAGCGTGAACGCACCACACTGCAAGTGATCACATTGGGTGTTTGCTCCATAGGAATGCATTCTGTGCATGTGCGTATGCACAAGCGCACATACGCAGCAGGCACACTCGCCTCACCCAGCAACTTTGACTGTGGCTACATCTGTACTTGCTCTCCAATCTGATTTTGGTATTTGCGTACGTTCTGGTATATATATACATCTTCTTTAACTTTAACATCGGATTTGGTGTTCATTTTTTGTTTATTAAATGTTAAAATTAAAAGTTTTTGAAGCTTGATGAGTCTATTCTGTTTTGAGACAATTCTATATAGGGAAGACTTATCCAGTTTTAATATTTAGTTAGGGGCACTAAAGGCTGTCCTTTGGGGCTTGTATTGGAGGGGCAAAAACCCATGTACTGCACAGTATAAGCATGAATAATTTCAAGATATGAACGATCTTGTTCATTAATGAATGAGATACCATTCATATCTGTCAGTGTGGAGGCACCAGCGATGAATGATGCGCGGCCCCGCGCTCGTTCATCGTTGGTGCCCCGTCGCCTGTGCATGCAGGCCAATATGGACAATCTCGTCCATATTTGCCTGCATTGCTATGGAGCCGAGTGACGGGGGAGTGAAGAAACTTCACTCCCCCCATCACTGCCCCCCACAGCCGGGTCGCCCGTCTGCCGTATCGGCGGTCGGGCAGCTCGGCGGCGTATTGCCATGTCTGTAGGGCCCATTATCTTGCCCTTTAATACAGAGTGATGGCCCTTTTTCAAAACATTTCTTTTACTTACACAGTCCAGTATCTGATGCAGCACAGACAGTGTAATGGTTAGCATTACTGCTTCACAGCACTGAGGTCATGGGTTAGATTCCCACTATGGCCCTAACTGTGTGGAGTTTGTATATTTTCCCTGTGCTTGCGTGGGTTTCCTCCGGGTACTCAGGTTTCCTCCCACAATCCAAAAATATACTGGTAGGTTAATTGGCTCCCTACAAGTTAACCTTAGCGTGAATGTGTGTGCTTGTACGTGTAGTGGGGAATATAGATTGTAAGCTCCACTGGGGCAGGGATTGATGTGAATGGCCAAATACTCTCAGTAAAGCGCTGCGGAATATGTGTGCGCTATATAAATAACTGGTAATAAATAAATATTAATCATATCTGCATTAAAAATGCAGGATGTGATAAATAGGGTCCTAAAACTTGTATAGTTATTAGGGGATTAAAAAAATCACAAGTATGTTATTTTTCGTGTTTCCTATGTATTTGGTGAATGATCTCTATGTTACAGATATGGTCACAGCAACACTAATTTACCGCAGACTCAGTAGCCTTCAAGTTTGACATATTCTTGTGCTGTGCATGGGATCAGTCATTAGGCACCGGCATATGTGGTTTTAGCTAAACAGTAAATGTTTTGTTTTGCTTTTATTATGAAAAGTATTCATTAACCACAAAATGCAAATCAGAACATTTGTAAATTGGCAAACTTCGGCCATTTGTTAAAAGCTACTATGGTCAAAATAAACAAAAGCTATTTACGAAATACTGTAACAGTAAGGTACATAAATTAAGAAGTGACAATCTATTTTTCTCTAACGTCCTAAGTGGATGCTGGGGACTCCGTAAGGACCATGGGGAATAGCGGCTCCGCAGGAGACTGGGCACATCTAAAGAAAGCTTTAGGACTAACTGGTGTGCACTGGCTCCTCCCCCTATGACCCTCCTCCAAGCCTCAGTTAGATTTCTGTGCCCGACGAGAAGGGTGCACACTAGGGGCTCTCCTGAGCTTCTTAGTGAAAGTTTTAGTTTAGGTTTGTTATTTTCAGTGAGACCTGCTGGCAACAGGCTCACTGCATCGAGGGACTAAGGGGAGAAGAAGCGAACTCACCTGCGTGCAGAGTGGATTGGGCTTCTTGGCTACTGGACATTAGCTCCAGAGGGACGATCACAGGTCCAGCCTGGATGGGTCCTGGAGCCGCGCCGCCGGCCCCCTTACAGAGCCAGAAGAGCGAAGAGGTCCGGAAAAATCGGCGGCAGAAGACGTTCCTGTCTTCAATAAGGTAGCGCACAGCACTGCAGCTGTGCGCCATTGCTCTCAGCACACTTCATACTCCGGTCACTGAGGGTGCAGGGCGCTGGGGGGGGCGCCCTGAGACGCAATAAAACATGACAGAAATACCTTACATGGCAAAAAATACATCACATATAGCTCCTGGGCTATATGGATGCATTTAACCCCTGCCAGAATATACAAAAAACCGGGAGATAAGGCCGCCGAAAAGGGGGCGGAGCCTATCTCCTCAGCACACTGGCGCCATTTTCCCTCACAGCTCAGTTGGAGGGAAGCTCCCTGGCTCTTCCCTGCAGTCACTACACTACAGAAAGGGTTAAAAAAAAGAGAGGGGGGCACTAATTAGGCGCAGTATTAAAACATACAGCAGCTATAAGGGGAAAAACACTTATATAAGGTTATCCCTGTATATATATAGCGCTCTGGTGTGTGCTGGCATACTCTCCCTCTGTCTCCCCAAAGGGCTAGTGGGGTCCTGTCCTCTATCAGAGCATTCCCTGTGCGTGTGCTGTGTGTCGGTACGTTTGTGTCGACATGTATGAGGAGAAAAATGATGTGGAGACGGAGCAGAGTGTCTGTAACAGTGATGTCACCCCCTAGGGGGTCGACACCTGAGTGGATGTACTGTTGAAAATTACGTGACAGTGTCAGCTCTATATAAAAAAACAGTGGTTGACATGAGACAGCCGGCTACTCAGCTTGTGCCTGTCCAGACGTCTCATAGGCCGTCAGGGGCTCTAAAGCGGCCGTTACCTCAGATGGCAGATACAGACGCCGACACGGATACTGACTCCAGTGTCGACGGTGAAGAGACAACCGTGATTTCCAGTAGGGCCACACGTTACATGATTGAGTCAATGGAAAAATGTTTTTATACATTTCTGATAATACGAGTACCACCAAAAAGGGGTATTATGTTCGGTGAGGGAAAAACTACCTGTAGTTTTCCTGAATCTGAGAAATAAAATGAGGTGTGTGATGATGCGTGGGTTTCCCCCCGATAACAATTGATAATTTCTTAAAAAGTATTGGCTGCATACCCTTTCCCGCCAGAGGTTAGGGTGCGTTGGGAAACACCCCCTAGGGGGGATAAGGCGCTCACACGCTTGTAAGAACAAGGGCTCTACCCTCTCATGAGATGGCCGCCCTTAAGGATCCTGCTGATAGAAAGCAGGAGGGTATCCAAAAAGGTATTTACACACATACTGGTGTTATACTGCGACCAGCTATCGCCTCAGCCTGGAGGTGCAGTGCTGGGTTGGCATGGTCGGATTCCCTGACTGGAAATATTTATAGTATATTATTGCCTATAGAGCATTTAAAAGATGCATTTCTATATATGCATGATGCACAGCGGAATAATTGCCGACTGGCATCAAGTATAAGTGCGTTGTCCAATTCTACCAGTAAAATGGTCAGGTGATGCGGATTCCAAACGGCATTTGGAAGTATTGCCTTTGAAAGGGTGGCCACGGCAACAGCTGGGAAATCCACGTTTGTACCCCAGGTCGCCTCTCAAAATAAGACGCCGTATTATCAGGCGCAGTCCTTTGTTGGCAAGCGGACAAAAGGTTCCTCTTTTCTGCTCGTGACAGAGGGAGAGGAAAAAGGCTGCAGAGATCAGCCAGTTCCCAGGAACAGAAACCCTTTCCCGCCTCTGCCAAGCCCTCAGTATGACGCTAGGGCTTTACAAGCTCAGGCACGGTGGGGGCCCGTTCTCAATGAATTTCAGTGCGCAGTGGGCTCACTCGCAAGTAGACCCCTGGATCCTTCAGGTAATATCTCAGGGGTACATATTGGAATTCGAGACGTCTCCCCCTCGCCGTTTCCAAAAGTCGGCTTTACCGACGTCTCCCTCTGACAGGGAGGCAGTTTTGGAAGCCATTCACAAGCTGTATTCCCAGCAGGTGATAATCAAGGTACCCCTCCTGCAACAGGGAACGGGGTATTATTCCACACTATTGTGGTACCGAAGCCAGACGGCTCGGTGAGACCGATTTCTAAATCTAAAATCTAAAATCTTTGAACACTTACATACAGAGGTTCATATTCAAGATTGAGTCACTCAGAGCAGTGATTGCGAACCTGGAAGAAGGGGACTACATGATGTCTCGGGACATCAAGGATGCTTACCTTCATGTCAAAATTTACCCTTCTCACCAAGGGTACCTCAGGTTATGGTACAGAACTGTCACTATCAGTTCAGACGCTGCCGTAGGGATGGTCCACGGCACCCCGGGTCTTTACCAAGGTAATGGACGAAATGATATCCCTTCGAAGGAAGGGAATTTTAGTTATCCCTTACTTGGACGATTCCCTGATAAGGGTAAGATCCAGGGAACAGTTGGAGGTCGGTGTAGCACTATCTCGGGTAGTGTTGCGGCAGCACGATTGGATTCTCAATATTTCAAAATCGCAGCTGGTTCCGACGACTTGTCTTCTGTTTCCTAGGGATGATCCTGGACACAGTCCAGAAAAAAGGTGTTTCTCCCGGAAGAGAAAGCCAGGGAGTTATCCGAGCTAATCAGGAACCTCCTAAAACCGAACCAAGTCTCAGTGCATCAATGCACAAGGGTTCTGGGTAAAAATGGTGGCTTCCTACGAAGCAATCCCATTCGTTAGATTCCACGCAAGAACTTTCCAGTGGAACCTACTGGACAAATGGTCCGGGTCGCATTTTCAGATGCATCAGCGGATAACCCTGTCACAAAGGACAAGGGTATCCATCCTGTGGTGGTTGCAGAGTGCTCATCTTCTAGAGGGCCGCAGATTCGGCATTCAGGACTGGGTCCTGGTGACCACGGATGCCAGCCTGCGAGGCTGGGGAGCAGTCACACAGGGAAGGAATATCCAGGGCTTAGGGTCAAGCCTGGATACATCACTTCACATAAATATCCTGAAGCTAAGGGCCATTTACAATGCTCTAAGCTTAGCGAGACCTCTGCTTCAAGGTCAGCCGGTGTTGATCCAGTCGGACAACATCATGGCAGTCACCCACGTAAACAGACAGGGTGGCACAAGAAGCAGGAGGGCAATGGCAGAAGCTGCAAGGATTCTTCGCTGGGCGGAAAATCATGTGATAGCACTGTCAACAGTATTCATTCCGGGAGTGGACAACTGGGAAGCAGACTTCCTCAGCACGACCTCCACCCGGGAGAGTGGGGACTTCACCCAGAAGTCGTCCACATGATTAAAAAACTCGACAGGTATTGCGCCAGGTCAAGAGACCCTCAGGCAATAGTTGTAGACGCTCTGGTAACACCGTGGGTGTACCAGTCAGTGTATGTGTTCCCTCCTCTGCCTCTCATACCCAAGGTACTGAGATTGATAAGATGGAGAGGAGAAAGCACTATATTCGTGGCTCCGGATTGGCCAAGAAGGACTTGGTAACCGGAACTTCAAGAGATGCTCACGGAGGATCCGTGGCCTCTACCTCTAAGAAGGGACCTGCTCCAGCAAGGACCCTGTCTGTTCCAAGACTTACCGCGGCTGCGTTTGACGGCATGCCGGTTGAACACCGGATCCTGAAGGAAAAAAGGCATTCCGGATGAAGTCATCCATATCCTGATCTAAAGCCAGGAAGGATGTAACCGCAAAAACATTATCACCGCAAATTGGCGAAAATATGTTGCGTAGTGCGAGGCCAGTAAGGCCCGACGGAGGAAATTCAACTGGGTCGATTCCTACATTTCCTGCAAACAGGAGTGTCTATGGGCCTGAAATTGGCGTCCATTAAGGTTCAGATTTCGGCCCTGTCAATTTTCTTCCAAAAAAGAACTAGCTTCAGTCCCTGAAGTTTAGACGTTTGTAAAAGGGGTACTGCATATACAGCCTCCTTTTGTGCCTCCAGTGGCACTTTGGGATCTCAATGTAGTTTTTGGGTTCCAAAAGTCACATTGGTTTGAACCACTTAAATCTGTGGAGTTAAAATATCTCACATGGAAAGTGGTCATGCTGTTGGCCCTGGCCTGGGCCAGGCGCGTGTCAGAATTGGCGGCTTTATCCTGTAAAAGCCCTTATCTGATTTTCCATTCGGACAGGGCGGAATTGAGGACTCGTCCTCAGTTTCTCCCTAAGGTGGTTCCAGCGTTTTCACCTGAACCAACCTATTGTGGTGCCTGCGGCTACTAGGGACTTGGAGGAATCCAAGTTGCTGGATGTTGTCAGGGCCCTGAAAATATGTTTCCAGGACGGCTGGAGTCAGGAAATCTGACTCGCTGTTTATCCTGTATGCACCCAACAAGCTGGGTGCTCCTGCTTCTAAGCAGACTATTGCTCGTTGGATTTGTAGTACAATTCAGCTTGCACATTCTGTGGCAGGCCTGCCACAGCTAAAATCTGTAAAAGCCCGTTCCACAAGGAAAGTGGGCTCATCTTGGGCGGCTGCCCGAGGGGTCTCGGCTTTACAACTTTGCCGAGCAGCTACTTGGTCAGGGGCAAACACGTTTGCTAAATTCTACAAATTTGATACCCTGGCTGAGGAGGACCTGTAGTTCTCTCATTCGGTGCTGCAGAGTCATCCGCACTCTCCCGCCCGTTTGGGAGCTTTGGTATAATCCCCATGGTCCTTACGGAGTCCCCAGCATCCACTTAGGACGTTAGAGAAAATAAGAATTTACTTACCGATAATTCTATTTCTCATAGTCCGTAGTGGATGCTGGGCGCCCATCCCAAGTGCGGATTGTCTGCAATACTTGTACATAGTTATTGTTACAAAAATCGGGTTATTATTGTTGGGAGCCATCTTTTCAGAGGCTCCTCTGTTATCATACTGTTAACTGGGTTCAGATCACAAGTTATACGGTGTGATTGGTGTGGCTGGTATGAGTCTTACCCGGGATTCAAAATCCTTCCTTATTGTGTACGCTCGTCCGGGCACAGTATCCTAACTGAGGCTTGGAGGAGGGTCATAGGGGGAGGAGCCAGTGCACACCAGTTAATCCTAAAGCTTTCTTTAGATGTGCCCAGTCTCCTGCGGAGCCGCTATTCCCCATGGTCCTTACGGAGTCCCCAGCATCCACTACGGACTATGAGAAATAGAATTATCGGTAAGTAAATTCTTATTTTTTTTATTTTTTTCAAATTGATCATTTTTCCAAGTATCTCTTCTCAAAGTAAATGATTAGATTCCATTCCCAGGCCTCGGAGACATCCCATTTCACATGCAGAACTCAGGGTTAATCCACTTTTATTGGCGTAACATGTTTACATGATTTCAAGGCTAATAATTCTGGAAGGTACTTAGTATGATTCGCAGATATTCTACTGTTCAATATTATGAAAATTCTCAACTCTAAGATTATGGGCTATAGCAGAGGTTAATGTAAGTCAGTTTTGAGGATCTTGTGTGTTTTCATACAGCTCATGCTTTATAGCTGAACGTGCACAGCTTCTGCTCATGGTGAGTCTTAAGCAACTCAGGGCATCTTCACTTGCGAATGAATGGCGTATCTGGGCTTTCACGTGTAGGTTGAGGGTATTTCAACAAAACTGCGGGCTATGCATAGTTGTGCGGGTGCCTCAATATTCCTGTATTCAGTGCAAACTTTTGCACCAGGGATAGATGATAATGATGATGAGCATCAAACCAAGTGTATAGATAGTGGTGATGCTACTGTAGAAGGTGAATATTCACATGACCTTTGAACACAATGCAGGAGCAATTACAGCCGACACGTTCAATCAATGTGACATTTCCAATAAACATGTTGTAATGGTATGGCATTTCAGTACAGTATCCGGATGGAATATACATAGTTACTAGATATACAGTTAATAGGTTGATACCAGATGGTTGACAGTCAAAAGGTTTACAGGCTCAAAAGGCCGACATGCAAATGGTTGACACACAAAAAGGTTGACACTGGGTTGTGCATGATGTTTTAAATCCTTTTTAGGGTTATAATTAGGGTTAGGCACTAGGTGGGGGGTTAGGGTTAGGCAGCGGCAGGGGGTGGTTAGGGTTAGGCACCAGGGGAAGGACTAGGGCAGGTAGTCCCAACCTCGGCCCTCAAGGAACACTAACAGTGCAAGTTTTATTGATATCTATGCTTCAGCACAGATGGTTAAATAAAAATAACTAATTAATAACTATTGTACTAATGAAGTCACTTGTGCTCAAGTATGGATATCACTAAAACCTGGGCTGTTAGTGTGCCTTGAGGACCAAGGTGGGGAATGCCTGGACTAGGGTTAGGCACTATTGGGAGGATTTGGTTTAAGGTTAGTATCAAAGGCAGATCTACCATGAAACCAGGAGTGGATTGGGATGGAAAACCAGCCTGAGAAGTTTCTGGAAGCAGCACTAATGGAGGCGGGGTCTGCTAAGGGGGACAAGATACTACTCATAGGGCCAGATAGTAAGTAGGAAGTAGATGCAACCTTCATTGCCTCTTTTACTGCAATTGAGTCTGCAACTATGGTAATTCTGCAGCAAAGCTTTTACATGGACTGAGATGTCCCCATTCAGTGGCAAACGCAGGATTTCTAGAGGGGGGTTTCCAAATGCAATCCACAATCTCCCACTCTACGAAACATGGAATACTGTATTAATATTTAACACTATAGATTGCCTATAATATTAGCTGTATCAAACATATTTAAATAATATAAATAAGTGGTCAGGAAAAGGTTAAACATACTGTAATAAATACACAAACATAATAGAACCAGTACTGCACTGTCTAAGCATACATTCTCCCACCTCATGGTAACAACTCTCCGGTCCATTGCAATGATTGAGGACTGAGAACTACACACACAGACTGGGCATATGCAGCAGCTCTGTTCTGTCCCTCGCACTGCATGATGTGGCACCAGCTCTAATAATTGTATTATATACCATTGCTTTTGTCCTAATTTGAGCCACTTGCCAATAGAAGGGGGTTTCCGGGCAACCAGAACCCCCCCTGCGTTTGCCTATGCCATTGAGTGTCTACACATGCTGCAAGTCATTCCTTGTGCACCTTTAAATGCTTCCTTTGATTGCACTATTAAAACTTTCAGCAGCCCTATGCTAGATGCAGATTCATCCAATGTGAACAATTCAGCGTCTCTATATGCAACCACTTTCAGCAACAAGCCCACGTCACTCCAATATCACACCCATACTACTCTACACCTGCGACTGATTATTCAAACCTCTGTAACCACCCAGTAATGCCCAATATATTTAAAAATACACTCTGTACTGTGATGCTTTATGAACACCACCCGGATGCATAAGTGGTGCAACTCAAATGTAACAGAGGGGGTAATTCCAAGTTGATCACAGCAGGATTTTTGATAGCAATTGGGCAAAACCATGTGCACTGCAGGGGAGGCAGATTTAACATGTGCAGAGAGAGTTAGATTTGGGTGTGGTGTGTTCAATCTGCAATCTAATTTGCAGTGTAAAAATAAAGCAGCCAGTATTTACCCTGCACAGAAATAAAATAACCCTCCCAAATCTAACTCTTTCTGCACATGTTATATCTGCCTCCCCTGCAGTGCACATGGTTATGCCCAATTGCTATCAAAAATCCTGCTGCGATCAACTTGGAATTACCCCCATAGTATCTGAGGTTGAAAAAAGACAATTGTCCATCGAGTTCAACCTATTTGTGGTCTCCTATGCATGATGATTTGACTAAAATTTCTGACTGATTCTGATGTCAGCCGTTGCATTTTATCCCTATTTATAGTAACTATAATGCATGACTATGCACCATACCCCTGGATATCCTTATCCATTAGGAATTTATCTAACCCATTCTTAAAGGTGTTGACAGATTCCGCCATTACAACTCCCTCGGGCAGGGAATTCCAAACACGTATTGTCCTTACCGTGAAAAAGCCTTTACGCTGTATTGTGTGGAATCTCCTCTCCTCTAACCTGAGCGAGTGTCCACGAGTCCTCTGTGTTGATCTAACCAAAAACAGGTCCTGCGCAAGCTCTTTGTATTGTCCCCTTATATATTTGTAGATGTTGATCATATCCCCTCTTAGTCTCCGCTTTTCCAATGTAAACATGCCTAGTCTTTCAAGCCTTTCCTTGTATTCCATCGTCTCCATGCCCTTAATTAGTTTGGTCGCCCTCCTCTGAACCTTTTCTAGCTCCAGGATATCCTTTTTGTAGTACGGTGCCCAGAATTGTACACAGTATTCAAGGTGTGGCCTCACTAGTGATTTATATAATGGCAGTATAATACTCTCGTCCCTAGCATCAATACCCCGTTTTATGCATGCTAATATCTTATTAGCCTTCTTTGCTGCGGTCCTACTTTGGGTACTACTGCTTAGTTTGCTATCTATGAGGACACCTAATTCCTTTTCCAGTACAGAATCCCCTAATTTTACCCCATTTAGTAGGTAGGTGTAATTTTTGTTCTTGTTACCACAGTGCATTACCTTACACTTGTCTGTGTTGAAGCGCATTCTACATTTGGCTGCCCATGCTTCTAATTTAACTAAGTAGTTCTGTAGAGACTCGGCATCCTCCTCCGCATTTATAGCCTTACACAATTTGGTATCATCTGCAAAAATTTACACCATGCTCTTTAGACCAGAGGTTCTCAAACTCAGTCCTCGGGGGGCCCACACAGTGCATGGTTTGCAGGTCTCCTCACAGAATCGCAAGTGAAATAATTAGCTCCACCTGTGGACCTTTTAAAATGTGTCAGTGAGTAATTAATACACCTGTGCACCTGCTGGGTTACCTGCAAAACATGCATTGTGTGGGCTCCCGAGGACCGAGTTTGAGAACCTCTGCTCTAGACCTTCTGTTAGGTCGTTAATGAAAATATTGAACAATAGCGGTCCTGCACACCACTTAGCACTTCAGTCCAAGTTGAAAAAGATCCATTAACCACAACGCGCTGCTCCCTATTATCTAACCAGTTTTTGACCCAAGTGCATATTGTGCTTCCTAGCCCTGATTCTTGTAGCTTGTAGATAAGTCTCATGTGTGGTACAGTGTCGAATGCTTTGGCAAAGTCTAAAAAGATTACATCCACGTCTTTACCCTGATCTAGGTTTGCGCTTACCGTTTCATAAAAGCCAAGTAAGTTGGTTTGACAGGATCTGTCCTTCATAAACCCATGTTGATTCCTTTAAAATGACCTTATTGACTTCAAGGAACTTCTGAATACTATCTCTTAGAATACCTTCCAATACTTTCCCCACTATAGATGTAAGGACTAACTGGTCTATAATTACCTGGTTCAGCTTTACTTCCCTTTTTGAATATAGGCACTACTTCCGCTATACGCCAGTCTTTGGGAACCATACCTGATATAACTGAATCCTTAAAGATCAAAAATAGCGGTTTTACCAGTTCAGAGTGAAGCTCCATTAGAACCCTTGGGTGAATACCATCGGGCCCTGGTGATTTATTAATCTTTAAATATTTTAATCGGTCACAGACTACTTCCTCGCTTAAATAAGTACCTATCAGTGGGATATTCTCATTATTGAGATTGTTTGTCAGTCCCTGAATTGGGTCCTCTCTAGTAAATACTGTTGAAAAAAACTCATTTAGTGTGTCCGCTATGTCATTATCATTTTTGCTTAAGACTCCCAACTTGTCTTTTAAAGGGCCTATACTCTCCTTCTTTAATCTCTTGCTATTAATGTATTTAAAGAATTTTTTGGGATTCGCTTTGCTTTCCTTTGCTACTAGTTTTTCAGTTTCTACTTTAGCTGCTCTTATTTCCTTTTTGCAATTTTTGTTACATTCCTTATAGTGCTGAAATGACTCTGCTTCCCCGTCAGATTTGTATTTTTTAAATGCTCGCCTTTTCTTGCCCATAAGTTCCTTAATCTTTTTGTTAAGCCACATCGGTTTATGATTTTTATTCCTTTTTTTGCTGCTCATAGGAATAAATTTGAGTGTATTTTTAGCTAGCAGAAATTTTAGTACCTCCCATTTCTCCGTAGTATTTTTTCCTAAAAACAAACCTTCCCATTCAATATCCCTGAAAAATACCCTCATCTTTTCAAAATTTGCTTTGCACAGATGAAACATAATGGCCCTTCCAACCTTTTGCCTTGGTGCCTGCAATATTTCTAGATATGCTCCTGGGCCTGCTCATTGTAATGTGTTTTAAAATGAACTGGAGGGCATTATAATAATGTGACATAATATGAACTGGGGACACTAATGTGGTATAATATGAAATGGGTACATTGTCTGCCATAATGTGAGTTGGGGATGCTGTGTTACATAGCATGTACTGGCAACCTTGCAATGTTACATAATATGAACTAGGGCACTATTATGGGCAGAGCCAGATTAAAAGGGGGACCCTAGGGGTAAGTTCCCTGGGCCCCCCTTTCTAAAAGGGCCCCCCCACCACACGCGCCGGCACCACAGATAAGATCTCTGGTCGGATCTGCGGTAGTGCGCTCCCGGGACCCGGCGCGTCTGCGCCACATGCAGGGCAGATGAGCGACGGATATCCCCGGCGGCTCCCTGCTCCCCGCGGCATTGAAAGGAGGCTGGCCTCTGGTACCGCACGGCTACAGGACTGTGTGTACAAGGAAGGACAGCTGGGCGACGGCTCAGCTATCCAATAATTTGAGGAGCAGCAGCCTGCAGCTGCAGTGAACAAGGAGGACATCGCGTGGAGGCAGCCAGCGCCCAACCAGCTCTGCTGTTATACTGTACAGCCTGCCAGGAGGAGAGTAAAATACACGTAAGGCTGGCTATATTAGGTTCTGGGTCATAATACATATATATTTATATATATACAAACAAATATAGAAAACCACAGCACTCGCCACCCCAGAAGCGGGGTGCAGTGTCTGCACTCACCACTCATAGGGTGGGGTGCATGCAGCCCATGGCCACCTACCCAAATACATACAAATAGAGAATTCAGCACTCACCATAGCAAGCTCACTTGTCCTCACAACATCAATAAATAAATGATGGGGGTTTAGTTAGTGAATTGGCCAATGCACGGAAGCCTGCATACCGCTCCACGGTACCCCACCTACATGCAGGTCCTACACTTGGGTAGGTGGCCATGGGCTGCATGCACCCCACCCTATGAGTGGTGAGTGCAGACACTGCACTCCGCTTCTGGGGTGGCGAGTGCTGTGGTTTTCTATATTTGTTTGTATATTATGGGGTTAATCTTTGGTTAACTCTTATTAACCATGATCACAGGCCTTTTCATGCACCCCTGTGTAATCTCAATTGTTCTAAACCTGTGTCAGCTGCTCCTTAGTAATTTACCGGCTGTGTCAGGTGACTAGTATGCCTTTAAAAGCCACTAGATATGTGGCAGGCATACATTAAACTTAGTGGGCATATTTGCAGTTATATTATGTGATAGAGTTGCCAGGTTTTAATCCTTAAGGCTTTGTGATAGTGTAGGACCTGCATGTAGGTGGGGTACCGTGGAGCGGTATGCAGGCTTCCGTGCATTGGCCAATTCACTAACTAAACCCCCATCATTTATTTATTGATGTTGTGAGGACAAGTGAGCTTGCTATGGTAAGTGCTGAATTCTCTATTTGTATGTATATATATATATATATATATAACAAACGGAACAAGCGGCACTCAGAGGCTAAGGAAAACAAACTCTATTTCACTCAAAGTGATCCCAACGTTTCGGGGTTCATACGCCCCCTTTGTCAAGGTGAACAATAACAAACAAGATGAAACGTCCACGTCCAGTTTTTACTTCCGGCTCCTAATACTGACGTCATCCACAGCGCACCCTGTGCGTGTATGGTTGTCATAGTAACCCGTCGCTCTGACCGGCCGGGCTGCGGCGCTGCATAAAACATATTAACAGTGTGCAGAAATATATTAAACAGATCGCAATCACCAATAAACAGATAGTCATATGATCAAGGTGACAGCTTGATACGTTTTAATGCATTTAGGACAGGGCTAATGAGCATAGGCACATGTAATATATAGCATATACCGATACATAAATGTAATAACTACCATTATCATGTAGTGTTAATGATTTAGACCCTTATGTTAGGCATTTTAAGAGGCAACCATATCTAACAAGACATACACTTCAGCTGGCACCTTTATAAAAACAATAAAGCTAATCAATATTTAAATATATATACATATGCATACAAGAGGAGTTGCTAATAGATAACTAATTGTCAGTAGGATCGTAAGCCCTGCCATGTAAAGCTATTAATGAAAAATGTTCCAGCTCAGCTTCTCATTAAGACCGTTTGGATTTGTGGTATTTAATTCGAAAATCCACTTAGCTTCAAGCTGCAAGAGCTTGCCATCTCTGTCACCTCCCCTGATGTGTTTGGGGACGTGATCAATAACCACATGGCGGAGATCGTTCATAGTGTGCTTCGCCGCGGCAAAATGCCTTGCAACCGGCTGCTCTGATTCTTTACCTGCCAATGCCTGTTTAATGGCAGAACGGTGAAGAGCCATTCTCTCCCTCAATGTTCTCACTGACTTGCCCACATAATGTAGTCCACACGGACACTTTATACAATAGATGATATGCGTGGTTGTGCAGGTCAGGACAAATTTGATCCTGTAGGACTTATCACGATGGGGGTTCCTAAAACTTGAGCAGACTATCATGTTTTCACAGGTTGTACATTTGATGCATTTGTAGCATCCAGGTGGCCTACCCAGGAGAGCTGTGGAGGTCAGTTTCTGTTGTTGCATTGCTGACTGAAACCCGGTGATGTCAGAATGTACTACTTGATCATTAATGTTTCTCCCACGTGAGAAACACAGCATTGGGCGCTTTCCTCTGAATATGGGCAGTGATTGATCAGAGGCCACTATGGGCCATAAAGCTCTCGATGCTCTCTGTACCACTGGACTCGCCGTGTTGAACCTGGAAATGAAAGGAATAACAGACTTCTGTTGACGAACACTTGAGGAAAGAAGGGACTCTCTAGATAACTGCATGACATCCTGTTTATGTTTAATAAGGAGCTGCCGACTATAGCCTCTCTCTAGAAATTTGGATATTACATTGTCAAGTTCCACTTCCAAAGTAGTGCGATCACTAATAATTTGTGAGATCCTGATCATTTGGGATCGAGGAAGTCCATCCTTGAGAGCCTTAGGATGATGGCTATTGGCCCTCAATAGTGTGTTCCTATCGGTCGGCTTATTGTACACGCTTGTGTGGAGTATGCCCTCTCTGATGGTAACTTGAACATCCAGATAACTCAATGAGCAAGTGCTAGTTTGGTAAGTATATTTGATACCCGTCGGTCTTGAATTAATTGATCGCATAAGTAGATCAAACCGTTCACTGCCTCCCGTCCACAGGATAAACCAGCCAATGATTTTGAAGCACAAGCACTTTATTAAGGATACTACCAGCTTCCTTAATCGTTTAAGTAAGGTTCAACATGTGCCGACTGACACCTTGGTCTGTGTAGTGGACGTTGTCAGTCTCTACACGAATCAGAGAGAAATTTTTTGGACGTTACCATTTTTAAAAATCCTCCATGCTTGGAGTACAACCTGTTCAGGAAACCCACGGACCGTAATACTTTGCTATGGGCTACCAGTCATCATCCAGAGAGGTTCAAGTCCAACTTACCTGTCTCGCAATTTTTAAGAGTTCTTAGAAACAACTCTGATGGGAGTATGGCAGAACAACAACTCAAGGAGTGTGCCGAGCGTTTTGTGGAACGCGGTTATAAAAAGAAAGTTATCTCTGACTGTCTGGTTAAAGCTCATAGACTGCATAATACAGGGGATACCACTGCTCACAGAGCCACTGGGTCCGAACGCATCATCTTCAAAACTAGTTGCAACACTAGATTACCAATTGTGCAAAAATCGGTAAAGAAGAACTGGCATATCATTAAAAGTGATCCCAAATTCAAGACCATCGGTTCGGCGCCACCCCTATTAAGTATACAGCGTGGGAGCAATTTGAAGGATATGCTCCTTAGACCAACAATGAAACCCGCTGTGTCCAATAAGGACCAATGGCTGAATAAACGATATGGCTGCTACAGGTGCTTGCAATGTACCACTTGCAGATTCATGACAACTGGGCAGTTCTTCAGCCATCCGCTTTATGGCATGAAGATAAAACTCCGACACCACCTGACCTGTATGATGGATCACGTCATCTATTTTCTGACTTGTCCCTGTGGGAAGATGTACGTCGGTAAGACTATCAGACCGTTCCGTGAGAGAATGAACCAACACCGATCCTAAATTCATTTGGCATACTCAACCGGCAAAACCGACAAACCTGTCGCGGCACACTTCTTGCAACTTCAACATCAACTTTCAACTTTAAGATGCATGATGATTGACTGGGTTCCACCATTACCCCGGGGTGGCGATAGGGGCAAGTTCCTATTAAAGAGAGAAGCCTACTGGATCCACTTTCTCGGGACAGTGTCCCCTAAAGGACTCAATGAACAGAATCCGCTCCATATGTTCATATAGATCTACATCCATTTTCAATACATTTTTACTGTATTTTTCTGTTTTTCTGTTATCCTGACAGTGCTGGGGTGTTCTGGTACTATTGAGCCTGCTGGCCATGACTACATGGCACCCCTTGACCCACAGGCTTTAATATTTAGTATTTAGTATTTAATTTTTTGTCTTATGATAAGTGAATCTTTGTGTTTATATACCTTTGAACACGAGGACTCATCGGTGTGTAGTTTATATGTACTCACTTGACTAAGGATTCTTTTCTGCATTGGTGCTCTTGGAATGTTTTGGAATTACGGAGCTATAAATACCGTGGGAAGCCTATATAACTACCGATATATCCATTGCATTTTTCATCCCGTAATTATACACTTATTTTTAGTTGTACGATATACGGTATTACTATTTTTGATGACTTGATGGCAGCTATGCATTTCAGTGTGTATATTCACTATCTTTTCTGGGTAAGGTGTTATCTTGACAGCGCCAGCCCTGACATGTTGTAATGGTGTAATTCTGCAATATTACCCACTGCTACACCTATCCCCTGTCTCCTGCGCCAGAGCAGGCATTGCGTCCTAGTGATACATGCTGGGCTGGTTGCTAAGAGACGCGGGATGATGCGTGCTATGTCAGATGACACGCGACCGGGAGTGCGCTTTCTGAGACAGGAAGCGTGATGCGTTCCACGGCGGTGGCGTGCGTTCCACCGCCGGGAACTGCTTCCATTTATCTTCTGTATGGTTATTTCATTATTGCCTTTTTCATTTCTTTTTGCTGCTTGTAGTTATTAACCTATACACACTGGTCTTGGCTTTTTGGTGGACATCACACTAGTATTTTGCTGCAAATAATAGATCCAAGCTCCCTATTGGCTAGGAATTAATTGGTGGGCTGTCCCTTAGGGTATTTATGGCTCCACAGGCAGGATGTGTGCAGGGGAGATGGCAGCCTAAAATTGTGGTCTTGACAAAGGTTCCATAGAGGACCGAAATGTTGACCCTGACCCTGTAAACTATGTGAGCTGAATTAAAGAAATCTCATTTTCACTATTGAAGAAGCCTGGTGAGTGCGTTCCTTGTCACCTTTTCTATGTTTGAGACAGCTTCTGGAAGGGACTGATCTCTTGATCTCTGGCTATTGCACCCCAGCAGCTGTGACAGTTCAGTATGCGAGTGCAACTTCTCTGCAAATATATATATATATATATATATATATATATATTAGTGATGAGCGGATCCGAACCCGCCCGAACTTCACTTTTTTTTGCACGGGTCCGAGCAACTCGGATCCTCCCACCTTGCTCGGTTAACCCGAGCGCGCCCGAACATCATCATCCCGCGGTCGGATTCTCGCGGGATTCGTATTCTATATAAGGAGCCATGCGTCGCCGCCATTTTTCACTCGTGCATTGGAGATGATCGTGAGAGGACGTGGCTGGCGTCCTCTCAGTTTCTATGTTCAGTGGGCTGCAAATATCTGTGCTCAGTGTGCTGCAAATATCTGTGCTCAGTGTGCTGCAAATATCTGTGCTCAGTGTGCTGCAAGTGCAAAAATCTACGTTCTCTGCCTGAAAAACGCTCCATATCTGTGCTCAGTGTGCTGCAAATATCTGTGTTCAGTGTGCTGCAAATATCTGTGCTCAGTGTGCTAATTGCTTTATTGTGGGGACTGGGGACCAGCAGTATTATATAGTAGGAGGACAGTGCAGAGTTTTGCTGACCAGTGACCACCAGTATTATACGTTCTCTGCCTGAAAAACGCTCCATATCTGTGCTGCATTGTAGTATATAGTAGGAGGACAGTGCAGAATTTTGCTGACCACCAGTATAACTATATATATATATAGCAGTACGGTACAGTAGTCCACTGCTCTACCACTGTGTCGTCAAGTATACTATCCCATCCATACCTGTGGTGCATTTCAGTTTTGCACAGTTTGCTGACCACCAGTATATTTAATATATAGCAGTATGGTACAGAAGGCCACTGCTCTACCTACCTCTGTGTCGTCAAGTATACTATCCATCCATACCTGTGGTGCATTTCAGTTTTGCACAGTTTGCTGACCACCAGTATATAATATATAGCAGTACGGTACAGAAGGCCACTGCTCTACCTACCTCTGTGTCGTCAAGTATACTATCCATCCATACCTGTGGTGCATTTCAGTTTTGCACAGTTTGCTGACCACCAGTGTATATATAATATATAGCAGTACGGTACAGTAGGCCACAGCTCTACCTACCTCTGTGTCGTCAAGTATACTATCCATTCATACCTGTGGTGAATTTTAGTTTTGCACAGTTTGCTGACCACCAGTATATAATATATAACAGTACGGTACAGTAGGCCACTGCTCTACCTACCTCTGTGTCGTCAAGTATACTATTCATCCATACCTGTGGTGCATTTCAGTTTTGCACAGTTTGCTGACCACCAGTATATATAATATATAGCAGTACGGTACAGTAGGCCACTGCTCTACCTACCTCTGTTTCGTCAAGTATACTATCCATCCATACCTGTGGTGCATTTCAGTTTTGCACAGTTTGCTGACCACCAGTATATATAATATATAGCAGTACGGTACAGTAGGCCACTGCTCTACCTACCTCTGTGTCGTCAAGTATACTATCCATCCATACCTGGGGTACATTTTAGTTTTGCACAGTTTGCTGACCACCAGTATATATAATATATAGCAGTACGGTACAGTAGGCCACTGCTCTACTTACCTCTGTGTCGTCAAGTATACTATCCATCCATACTTGTGGTGCATTTCAGTTTTGCACAGTTTGCTGACCACCAGTATATAATATATAGCAGTACGGTATAGTAGGCCACTGCTCTACCTACCTCTGTGTCGTCAAGTATACTATCCATCCATACCTGTGGTGCATTTCAGTTTTGCACAGTTTGCTGACCACCAGTATATATAATATATAGCAGTATGGTACAGTAGGCCACTGCTCTACCTACATCTGTGTCGTCAAGTATACTATCCATCCATACCTGTGGTGCATTTCAGTTTTGCGCAGTATATATAGTAGTAGGCTATTGCTATTAATATATTACTGGCATATAATTCCACACATTAAAAAATGGAGAACAAAAATGTGGAGGGTAAAATAGGGAAAGATCCAGATCCACTTCCACCTCGTGCTGAAGCTGCTGCCACTAGTCATGGCCGAGACGATGAAATGCCATCAACGTCGTCTGCAAAGGCCGATGCCTAATGTCATACTAGAGAGCATGTAAAATCCAAAAAAATAAAGCTCAGTAAAATGACCCAAAAATCTAAATCAAAATCGTCTGAGGAGAAGCGTAAACTTGCCAATGTGCCATTTACAGTACGACACGGAGTAGCAAGGAACGGCTGAGGGCCTGGCCTATGTTCATGGCTAGTGGTTCAGCTTCACATGAGGATGGAAGCACTCATCCTCCTGCTAGAAAACTTAAAAGAGTTAAGATGGCAAAAGCACTGCAAAGAACTGTGCGTTCTTCTAAATCACAAATCCCCAAGGAGAGTCCAATTGTGTCGGTTGCGATGCCTGACCTTCCCAACACTGGACGGGAAGAGGTGGCACCTTCCACCATTTGCACGCCCCCTGCAAGTGCTGGAAGGAGCACCCGCAGTCCACTTCCTGATAGTCAAATTGAAGATGTCACTGTTGAAGTACACCAGGATGAGAATATGTGTGTTGCTGGCGCTGGGGAGGAAATTGAAAAGGAGGATTCTGATGGTGAGGTGGTTTGTTTAAGTCAGGCACCCGGGGAGACACCTGTTGTCCGTGGGACGAATATGGCCATTGACATGCCTGGTCAAAATACAAAAAAAATCACCTCTTCGGTGTGGAATTATTTCAACAGAAATGCGGACAACTGGTGTCAAGCCGTGTGTTGCCTTTGTCAAGCTGTAATAAGTAGGGGTAAGGACGTTAACCACCTAGGAACATCCTCCCTTATACGTCACCTGGAGCGCATTCATCAGAAGTCATTGACAAGTTCAAAAACTTTGGGTGACAGCGGAAACAGTCCACTGACAACTAAATTCCTTCTTCCTCTTGTACCCAAGCTCCTGCAAACCACACCACCAACTCCCTCAGTGTCAATTTCCTCCTTAGACAGGAAAGCCAATAGTCTTGCAGGCCATGTCACTGTCAAGTCTGACGAGTCCTCTCCTGCCTAGGATTCCTCCGGTGCATCCTTGAGTGTAACGCCTACTGCTGCTGGCGCTGCTGTTGTTGCTGCTGGGAGTCGATCGTCATCCCAGAGGGGAAGTCGGAAGATCACTTGTACTACTTCCAGTAAGCAATTGACTGTCCAACAGTCCTTTGCGAGGAAGATGAAATATCACAGCAGTCATCCTGCTGCAAAGCGGATAACTCAGGCCTTTGCAGCCTGGGTGGTGAGAAACGTGTTTCTGGTATCCACCGTTAATTCACAGGGAACTAGAGAATTGATTGAGGTACTGTGTCCCCGGTACCAAATACCATCTAGGTTCCATTTCTCTAGGCAGGCGATACCGAAAATGTACACAGACGTCAGAAAAAGAGTCACCAGTGTCCTAAAAAATGCAGTTGTACCCAATGTCCACTTAACCACGGACATGTGGACAAGTGGACCAGGGCAGACTCAGGACTATATGACTGTGACAGCCCACTGGGTAGATGTATTGCCTCCCGCAGCAAGAACAGCAGCGGCGGCACCAGTAGCAGCATCTCGCAAACGCCAACTCGTTCCTAGGCAGTCTACGTTTTGTATCACCGCTTTCCATAAAAGGCACACAGCTGACAACCTCTTACAGAAACTGAGGAACATAATCACAGAATGGCTTACCCCAATTGGACTCTCCTGGGGATTTGTGACATCGGATAACGCCACCAATATTGTGCGTGCATTACATCTGGGCAAATTCCAGCACGTCCCATGTTTTGCACATACATTGAATTTGGTGATGCAGAATTATTTAAAAAACGACAGGGGCGTGCAAGAGATGCTGTCGGTGGCCCGAAGAATTGCGGGCCACTTTCGGCATTCAGCCACCGCGTGCCGAAGACTGGAGCACCAGCAAACACTCCTGAACCTGCCCTGCCATCATCTGAAGCAAGAGGTGGTAACGAGGTGGAATTCAACCCTCTATATGCTTCAAAGGATGGAGGAGCAGCAAAAGGCCATTCAAGCCTATACAGCTACCTACGATACAGGCAAAGGAGGGGGAATGCACCTGACTCAAGCGCAGTGGAGAATGATTTCAACGTTGTGCAAGGTTCTGCAACCCTTTGAACTTGCCACACGTGAAGTCAGTTCAGACACTGCCAGCCTGAGTCAGGTCATTCCCCCATCAGGCTTTTGCAGAAGAAGCTGGAGAGATTGAAGGAGGAGCTAAAACAGAGCGATTTCGCTAGGCATGTGGGACTTGTGGATGGAGCCCTTAATACGCTTAACCAGGATTCACGGGTGGTCAATCTGTTGAAATCAGAGCACTACATTTTGGCCACCGTGCTCGATCCTAGATTTAAAACCTACGTTGTATCTCTCTTTCCGGCAGACACAAGTCTGCAGAGGTTCAAAGACCTGCTGGTGAGAAAATTGTCAAGTCAAGCGGAACGTGACCCGTCAACAGCTCCTCCTTCACATTCTCCCGCAACTCTGGCTGCGAGGAAAAGGCTAAGAATTCCGAGCCCATCTGCTGGCGGTGATGCAGGGCAGTCTGGAGCGAGTGCTAACATCTGGTCCGGACTGAAGGACCTGCCAACGATTACTGACATGTCGTCTACTGTCACTGCATATGATTCTCTCACCATTGAAAGAATGGTGGAGGATTATATGAGTTAGCGCATCCAAGTAGGCACGTCAGACGGTCCGTACGTATACTGGCAGGCAAAAGAGGCAATTTGGAGGCCCTTGCACAAACTGGCTTTATTTTACCTAAGTTGCCCCCCCTCCAGTGTGTTTAGTGCAGCCGCTCACCTTGTCAGCAATCGGCGTACGAGTTTACTTCCAGAAAATGTGGAGAAGATGATGTTCATCAAAATTAATTATAATCAATTCCTCCGTGGAGACATTCACCAGCAATTGCCTCCAGAAAGTACACAGGGACCTGAGATGGTGGATT